>NC_054555.1:12467834-12640334 GCF_017654505.1 Polyodon spathula
GTCCCATCAGTCCAGGATGCTTCCGGCATTGCCGGACTTTGTTAAGGAGGTGCAGTCTACTTGGGGGGCTCCGGCCTCTGCTCCTGCGACGTCTCTCAAGGCTTCGGCCTTTACTATGCAAGAGGGATAGTGAGGCTGCTTTAGCTTCCTTTCCACCGGTGGACGCTGCGTTCGCTGCGTTAGTGAAGACACCGACACTATCTGGGCTTACAAAAGACCCAGCTTACCCCAACAAGCAGTGCAGGACCACAGAGATACACCTGATAAAAGGGTATTCTGCGGCCACAGATGCAGTTAGACTGTCTAACATAGTCAGTCTACTGACGGTTTACCAGGTGGCTCTCCTTTGAGACCTACCTGAGTGCCCTTCTGCGGCCCTCAGAAGTGAGCTAGGCACAGTCAGTCAGCTGCTGGTGAAGCTAGCCCAGCTCAACGCGTGGGCTTAGGGCAGGAGCATCGCATCTCTGGTGGTGGCCAGAAGACAGCTCTGGCTCTCGCAGGCGAGAGTGCAGGAGCCTGACAAGGCCCCTTTGCTGGATGCTCCAATTACACCCAGACAGGTGGAGGAGATGTTGCAACGCTCCGTCAAGGCACAGGAGGCATCGTAGCAAATGGCTAAGATGTGACCAAATAAACAGTTCCAGCCAAAGCGGTCTCAGGAATAGCTATGGCGTAAGACAGCCACAGCAGCAGGCGCAACCACGGGGTAGTAGGACCTCCCCTACAGGTCCATCAGTGCGTGGCCAGCCTGGGTTTGCAAAACAGCGGCGCGTAGAATGGCGCCCTAGAGGAGGTTGCTGGGTGCGCAAAACTATATCCACCGGGTACACCCTTCAGTTCCGGTTAAAGCCTCCCCCCTTCAGGGGGGTGGTCATAACTGCAGTGAAGGACTCGGTTCAGTCCTCAGTTCTGAATGTGGAAATACAGGCATTGCTCAGGAAGCGTGCTGTTCAACAAGTAGACCCTGCTCTGATTGACCAGGGGTTCTATTCCAAATACTTCCTAGTGCCCAAAAAGGATGGCGGGTTCCACCCTATTTTAGATCTGCGAGTACTGAACAGATACCTACGGTGGTTATCGTTCAGGATGCTTACGCATAGGCACATTGTCCGGTCAGTCCGACACGGTGACCGGTTCACCACCGTGGACCTGACAGATGCGTACTTTCATGTTCCCATCTGCCCGGGTCACAGGAAGTATCTGCGTTTTGCATTCCAGAGCAGGGCGTACAAGTGTTGTGTGCTCCCATTCAGTCTTATACTAGCTCCTCGAACCTTTTCCAAATGTATGGATGCCATTTTAGCTCCCTTGCAGGCTCAAGGCATCCAACTGCTGAACTATCTGGATGGCTGGCTCATCTGCACGCAGTCGAAGGAGCAGCTGGCACAGCACACAGTGATGGTTACAGACCATCTTCAGCGGCTAGGTCTGATGGTCAATTCAGAAAAGAGCCGCCTCATGCCAAGCCAACAGACCGAATTTGTGGGTCTGCATCTGGACTCAGTGTCCATGGAAACGACCTTGTCGACACAGAGAGTTGCCTCGCTGGAGCGTTGTCTCTCCTTGTTCAGGTTGAGAGAAACAATCAGCATGGAGCTGTGTCAGCGCATGCTGGGGCTGATGGCTGCCGCCTCACAAGCCCTTCCTTTGGGCTTATTACACCAGAGACCCCTACAGGCCTGGTTCAATGCCTTCGCGTTACATCCGCGGAGAGACAAACACCGCAGGTTGTCAGCATCCCAAACCTGCTGGGAAGCACTACGCTGGTGGAAAGTTCCGTCAAACATCCGCCAGGGCATGTGCTTAGGTCCCATCTTCCGGAAGGAGGTGGTTACGACCGACGCTTCCAACCAAGGTTGGGGAGCAGTCTGGAATGGCTCAGGGACCCGCGGAGTGTGGTCAGGACCCTGAAGGTCAGCCCACATCAATGCTCTGGAACTCAGAGCAGTGGACCTCACCCTCCGGCAGTTCTTGCCAGTGCTTCTAGACAAGCACGTGTTGGTGCGGTCAGACAACACCATGGTTGTGGCGTATATCAACCGCCAGGGTGGCCTACAGTCCCCCTGCCTTCACCGAATGGTAACACGGCTGTTCTCTCTGCGCAGAGTTCACCTACCGGGCAGAGCCAATTACGCAGTGGACCTCTTATCCAGAGGAGGCCCTCTTGCAGGGGAATGGCATCTCTACCCTCAGGTGGTAGAGCACATTTGGGAATGGTTTGGCATAGCGCAAGTAGATCTCTTCGCTTCGCGAGAGACCACGCACTGCCCCCTATAGTTCTCGGTGAGGGACCCCGACAGCCCCCTAGGAGTCGATGCACTGGCTCACAAACGGCCGCCAGATTCCACCGATTCCAATGCTCCCCACCCTCTTAGAGAAGGTCAGGGTAGAGCAAGCAACAGTGATCCTGGTCCCTCCTCGGTGGACTTGGAGGATATGGTTTCCGAGCTTGGTGCAGTTGCTGCATGGTCAACCGTGGGAGCTTTCCCTGCGAGCAGACCTATTGTCCCAGGCCGAAGGACGGCTTTGACACCCGAAGCCCAAGCTCATGCAGCTATGGGCTTGGCCCATGAACAGGAGAGCCTGTCAGCCTTAGGGCTTTCGACAGCGGTGATTTCGACCATTCAGAGCGCTAGAACGCCCTCTACTAGGTCGCAGTACACGTACAAGTGGCAGTTGTTCCAAGATTGGAAGTCTGGCGGGGGGCCATGACCAAATATCTAGTCCTATGGCAGCGATATTACAGTTTCTACAGAAACTGTTATATGAAGGGAAATCTCCCTCTACACTTAAAGTGTATTTAGCTCCATATCAGATTGCCATGTATGCACTGACGGGTTATCACCAGGTTGCCATTTTCTGTCATCACAGTTCCTCAAGGGTGCAAGACGTTTGCGACCTCCAAGGACGACCAGTTTACCGTCATGGAGCCTTGACGTGGTGCTAGAAGCCCATACCAAGGCACCATTCGAGCCTCCCCACACTGTGGATATGAGGCTCGTGTCTATTAAAACTGCATTTCTGCTGTCAGTGGTGTCAGCTAAACTTGTCAGCGAGTTACATGCACTGTCAGTGCATCCTTCATGTACTCGTTTCACAGGAGACGGTTCTAAGGTCTCCATGCGCCCAAATCTAGCCTTTTTACCAAAGGTCATATCCCTGTTCCACATGAACCAGCCAGTGAGTTGATGGCGTTCCATCCTCCTCCCTTTTCTTCCCCAGAGGAAGAACGGTTACACCTGCTGTGCCCTGTGCGGGCATTGAGGTGTTATAGTGACCGTACAACGACTGTGAGGCAAACAGAACAATTGTTCATATGCCATGGTTCTAAGACCTTGGGTCAGCCATTGTCTAAACAATGCATCCGCAACCTATCGTTATAGTGAACTCAGGCCAGTCAAACGGTAAAGTTCCATCACTTTCTTTTTTGCTTTGTAAGACACTTCAAGGTTACACTTAAATTCCACATATTTTATTATAATGTGTTCGACCCAATATAATCTACTGCACAATAATGAATGTTTCATTCTCCATCCATTCATATATTTTACATCAATATAGTCTCAATTCTTCTTTCAATGGATCAATAGTGTGCTTCCTAACAAAGCTAACTTCTGGGAGAGGAGTGTGGTGGCTTTACTCACTTGCAAAGCAAATCAAAATGAACAAGTTTATTTTCTTTTAAGTTTGGTTACAAACCTGAACACTTATAATACAGGAGAAATAGTGACTCAAAAGTATGATGATCCAAATCATATTGAAATTATTACCATTGATGAAATCTACAGCATGTACTACAGTGTATGTGGATGTACTATACATGAACATTCGTCTCAACATTCGTTTTCAAAGATTATGTAAAACTATTATGTAAAATAACTGAATTTGAAATTATGAAGCAAAATATGAATTACGGAAATACATTTTAAACAAATTATTTCTACTTGCTTTAATTTCTCTAACCCATTTTTATTGTTTAGAACTGCAGTAGAAAACCAAAATACGAACAAATGGTGGATGTTTATTAAACTGAAATGTCCCTCTCTGGAACTTGTTTTGACTTCAGTTATTATTGCATCTGTGTTGTCTTAATAGAGGACCAATAATAAGAAAACACAAACAACCAAGAGAGCTTTGTTTAAGTATATTTCACAGTAACAACGAGGTTGGTTCGTAAATGTGAGGTTCATAACTTTGAGGTTCTGCTATATAAAAAAATAAAAACATAATAAAAACATTATAAAAAAAATATGATTTAATAAAAACTGCACTGAAAGGATTTTTTGTTTGTACTGTTGTTTTAATTGAACGCTACAGTGAAGAATTATCAACGACGATACAAAGAGTCATGACATCAATATGAAATGAATAATTTTGCATTGTAAGGACAAGAGTGTGTCACTACATTACTGTGTGTGTACATGGATGTTTACTTAACCTCAGAATCATGCAATCTCTGCTCTATTCCTAAAAGACTGAACCTAACCTGTGCAGCACAGCAGCAACTGAGCACTGACAATTAAAGTGACTTCTAGACTAAATGATGCATTTTACTGTGTAAGGCAAATTATTTTCCCTGGTTAAGGACCCCCAGGGTGGGCCATGGTAATAGAAAAGTATTGCATATATGACACATCCAAATACGAAGCTGACTTTTCACAGGTTGCATGGAATATTTCCCTTCAGCTAGGAGTGTGCACAAAGCTTGCTGGAACAAGTTCAAATGTTTTGCGAATAAAAAACACAATATCTTTTCATAGCATTGTAATGCACTATTCAGAATTAAAACGTACTGCTCATCTCTCTTCTCAGAGAAATGCTTGAGAAACGCGTTCTGTTCTCATTTGAATCTAATATGTCTGAAACGTTTCTCTTAAAAACACTATTGGAGAAGCAAAAGTAGAAACGAATGTCATATTTCAGAAACTTGAGCAGTTAAAGAGAGATAAGCGTGAGTCATGTTGATATGATAATTTACAAATAAATTACATTTGCCTTCTGAATTTGGTGGATATTCACTCAACATGATATGTGCAGCTCTTTGACTGCTAGTTTCTGAAATATGTCTCATTTGTTCCTCCTTTTGTTTTACCAATAGTGGTTTTAGAAGAAACATTTTAAACAAATATATGTATCAAATGAGAAGAAAACTGTAGGTACAATTTCTGCTGAGATGTATTTGTTCGTTAATTACCTTAGTGTACTGTAGCCTAACTTTAGTTGCAGTGGGCCATATTGCAGGGAACTATAATGAGGGACATGTGCCAAATCTCAATCTCTTTTTCCTACTTTCCTGCAATATTGTACCCGGTCAAAACTGGTTGCCGCACCAGTTAAATTAGTTTGCACAGGACTAGAGGTTACAAAACCAGTGGGGTATCTATGGGTGGCCTGTGCCGCTCCAGTGCATTATGCCCCCCCCCCACCACCACCACCACACACACAGTTTTCCAAAGTTGTTGCTCTCACATTAAATTATAATTCATATTGTAATTATGAATATATAAAGTTAAAAGATACATGCATTAAGACCCTACTACAGGTTTGTATATACATTATGATATGCACACATACAGTATTTGTTGAAGATCATTTTCTCAGTGAGTAACTGGTAGGAAAGAAGTAAGGCTGTGGTATGAGGAGATGCACAGCCCAGGCAATCTTTTTAAGCAGTTGTCTTGGTTAATTTGTGTCATAATGTAGCACAATTTGCATGTAAAATGAACAGCAGTTTAAAATCTAGATGAACCTTAAGAGAAGGCTGTAATCAATTTTGATGCAGTAGTGACCATAATCAACAAAATAAAAAATTGCAGACATGCTGAATGAAGAGGTCTCTTCATGGGCATGCTAAAGGGCAACATTTGCTCTATGTGCTATATACCTCCTATTTAGAAATGCACATTCATTTTAATATGTACAATTGAAGCAATATGTCTGAAATCAATGTAATGGTCATTAGCCTCTTCTAGTATCTAATCATCATTTGCCCCTCTACTAGACAGCCTTCCCAACAACTGGCGTTTTACCTTCAAGGGATGGTATAACACAAGTTCCTAGCTGTTAAAACCTAAAACATCCTATTATACTTTGGAAAATAAATGAGTCGAACTGCTTTCATATAAAAGTGTTTATTGGTGGTCTGTATCAAATAATATGGTTCTTTGGTGCTTTTAAGAGATATTGTTAATATGTTTCTATAAAAAAGGATATATGTTATCACCTTGTAATAGAAGGAACTGGAATCAGATTCTTTTTAAAGGGGCACTTAACAAACTGTCTGTTTATTTGAGTAATCCATTCCAGGAGTTAACCTGTGATTACAGTTTACAAAATGTTTGTGGAATATTTTTAAATGCCGATGGTAAAAAGTGCTACTGGAAGGGAATCTTTTGCATTTTCTGCAGATTCAGATTTGAATGCATTGCCGATAGGGCTTAGATCAGAGGCTTCCTATCGTCAGTTTAAAAATCTGTTGTTTCATTATCTGAAGAAGCCCTGTGTATGTATATAATGTTGTGTAGAGTTTTAAATGTGTGTTTTTATGTGATTATAATTTGCTGCTATTGGACGCCGTTTTAAATTATGGCTCATATGGCCTTTTTCCAATAAAAATTTCAAGTATACAGTTGTGTATAAAATCAAGACAATATATTACTTTTAAACTGATGTACAAAATGCAGTCAAAAAATAATGATGAATGGAATTTTATCAGATCTTTGGACACATGTAGGTTAATGTCAAATAAATGCTTTCCATCAGGTTTATTTGTGTTGCCAAAGGCTGCCTGGATTAGTTCAATGAAACTGGGGCATTTAGTTCCACTTGCCAACATCCTTTCCAGTTTTTGTATTAATCAAGCCTGAAAAAATCCCTTTATCTTTACAAAACTTCAAAACTGAATTCTGTTTCCTCTTCTCTAAATAAAACAGAATATGGATTTCATTTTATTTTTTTGCACTAAACATTTGCCTATTTTGATTCTTTTTTTTTTTCTTTTCTGCCAGAGTAATTTGTTTCATGTAATTGTCTTGTGGGAAACTGCGATCTGATCCTCTTTCAGTGCAGCACCACTATATTTCACTGAACTCTGTCCTAACTTTGTTTCATAAATGTAAGCAATTTCTCCGTTGTTTCCCCTTCTGTCTAGGTTTGGATTTACTTTCCTGCTCTCTAGTCAGAACGTCGTAGCCTACGGAGCAGTAACAGCTCAAACTCCCTTCACAAAAATTGTATTTTAAGAAACTGTGCATATTTTGAAACCCCTGGAAAATTAGTTTCTTTCCACTGTCGCAGATGTTTGGACTATAAGTTGATTGTCTTAATATTGTGCAATGTTATTTGCATTCTAAAAACTACAGATATTCTCTACTGCAGTCTACATATGGTATAAAAGCCCTCTTGTTCTGACATGTATCTACATTTTTGCTAACGTTTTGGAATCACTCTCAATTTCTGCTGACTACACCAAGTCTGTGGTTTGGCCACTTCCAACGTCCTTTTAGTGAACGATTGACGCCTGAGATGCTAGAAGAAGATTGTATCGAGGCTTAGTACTTTTAAATGAATGAATCGATATTGAATGCAAAAACACAACATTTTTGCTCCTCCACACTGTCTATGGTTTGTGAGGACACCTGCTTTAGCAATTTGGTTTACTCAAGGTGGTGGGAAGCAAAATATAATTATTTGGAAGGCATTGGTGTACAGTACTTTAAAAACAAGAAACTGGGATACTGTTTATTTTCTTATTAAGCATACATTGCTACTAAGAGTCACTGCATGGGGTAAATAAAAATACATCCTTGCCTATATGCTCTACATAAATTCTTGTTCTACAGATGGTCTATTGTAAACTGATATGACTTTGGCTTGACTTGTCTTACTGCACAGATAGGGGCTAATCCCTTCTAAGCACATTTGGGAAACAACTTATAAAAAATGTTTTGCCACTAAAGTTAATGACTTTAGGCCACTTAGATATTCAGCATTTATTCTTTTATTTGTTACAGTCAAATACTAACAGAAATTAAATACAGTTGTAAAAAATGTAAATGACGATCAATTTCCATGAATTATTTTTCTTTAAAATCTCAAAATCACAATCTCTTCGGCCAGAAACAGTTACTGTAAAGCCCCGGGGTGAAGTATCAAATTCAGCCAGACTGCAGGATCTGAAATCAGATAGTTTTTTGGAGATAGTTTTTGTTGGATCTTAAGAACAAAAGGACTGCTAACGAGAAAAAAAAAAAAAAAAAAAAAAAAAAAAAACAGACTAAAATTCTAGGCTCATATTTTCAAGAATATGGCATAAAAAGTTCAATTAATCACAATAAGTGTGTATTATAATGCAGTGAGCAGTTGTGTTCAGGTTGACTCATATGAGTAGCACTCTGACCATCTGGGAGACGTTAAACGCAGTATGGAGGAATTAGAAAATAAAGGTGTGGTAAGACTTATCTTAGTGCACATTTGCATGGCTGATATGTCTTACCGCACATCCTGTCGTGGGTTGTTTCTTACATACTTCAATCTACCCGCCTTGGAGTCTGAATATCAGTCTTTCAATCTGCTTAATTTTTGGAGTTTTAAGGTTAGAAGGTAACATATAGAAGAAGATGGAGCTTTGGCATTTTGTATGGCTGGTCTCACAGACCCTAATTAGCTCTGTTGATTAACTCATGTTACCTTAGGTACTGTCTGTAGTTCACATTAGGTGCTATGTATTCAGAATATAGCCTTTCTTTGTTGAACATAAGATAGCTGTTTATTTACATTTAAACTTTACTTTTTTAGAATTGCACCAGCATATATCTCAAGAAAAAATATCTAGACCATTTTTTTCCGATCAGTCAAGTCCTGCGTTCATTTAGTGCAGTTTACTGCGACTGAGCATAATAATTCATCAGCTCTGTTCACCTCTAGTTGTTAAAGTATTAGATGTCTGGGAACAACAGTGTAATTCAACCTTAATCCACTAAATCAAGGAAAGGTGATCTCTTTGAATTCCCAAGGAGCAGTGCAATGTGGAGTGGAGGATCAGAAATAAATAGTTTTCTTCTACAACTGTTTAATATCCACTTGACTGCCATTGTATGTACGGTGCACTTCCCATTCAAGTAATGCAACAAGATTGTCTGCCATCATTATGTTGAACTACAGTTGAAGTTAATAAAAGTATTTTTTGAAAGTTACCTAAATTCTGGTTAAATTATGTTCCGTATAGTTTAACAGTGTAAGAGAAGTTTCAGTTTCCAGAAGAATCTATTCAATAGATGAAAGCATGGAATACAAAAAAAAAAAAAAAAAACAGACTGAACTTGAATGTACTTGGATTTATTCAGGGAAAACATAATTCTCCAGCATATTTCTAAATGAAAGCATATTGCAACCCAAACCAAATCTGATAAGTGTGGCTGCTCTAAAATCAAAACGTCTTTGACTCTAGAAGTACCCAACGAATGCATTGCAGTTGGACCACTTATCATATTAGTAATATTAATATCTAGGTAAATCAACTCTGACATTCACTGCCTGCATCATTTTGTCCTTCACAACTTCCCCATGAATTGATTTATTAATGGCTGCCAGATCTTTGTACCCAAGTCATTTATTACCTCTTTCTGTTGCCTTGTACAGAGTTGTGAACGGGCAGCGTGGTGCAAAAATAGAGGCGAAAGAAGGCAATTTGAGCACTGATTGTACAAACAAAAAACTAAATAAATGTTCATCAGATAAAGGGTACAGCGTCTTTAAATATTACACAATGGAGCCCAGGCAGATCAAGTATGGAAACAAGTGGTTTCCATGTTCACAGGCACTGCTGTAGATGTTGAACTGGCAGGTACTCTTCTTTGGGTGTACTGGAGGTAGTTACCTGTTTTCAGACCAGGAAATAAACAGAATGATGGTCCTTGGTTTGGCTGCTGTTCTGTGCTGTGCTGTGCTGTGCTGTGCTGTGCTGTGCTGTGCTGTGCTCTGCTGTACTGTGCTCTGCTCTGCTCTGCTCTGCTCTGCTGAGCTGTGCTGTGATCCTTGCCCTGGGGTCGTCACCCCACAAGTGGAGAGACCGCTCCTTATATACACCTGTGACTGGGCTTAGTTGATTGTTAATTAATTAAGTCCCAGCCAATGTACCTGTGTTTGGCAAGGATAGTATTAACCCTATCTCTTCCAAACTGGAATAACAACAAATAATATATATATATATATATATATATATATATATATATATATATATATATATATATATATATATATATATTTTACAGGGACTTGCACCCTGTCACAAGCACCTTTTTACGACAAAACTGGTAAAAGATTCTTGTGAAAACCCCAAGCATGTTTCACGTTGCACTTTGAGGTCATGTTATCAGCAGGAAACCATTTCAACAGCATTGACATGTGCAATATCTATCTGACTGTACTTTTCATTAATTAGCTAAGGCCTTTTAGGCAAATTAATGTGCATCTCAGACATCACTGGAAATCTTTTTGTTGTAATGTCTGTTTTATACGTAGAGGATACATAATGGTGTTCAGTGACAGATCAGACAGAAGGCCTGATAACTAGCAAGTGTCAGAGCCACAAGTCTGACTGATCACACCAACTCATTATCTATTCTATTTTCCTAGTCGAATGGTCTGTTGGATTATGTTTGTATAAAGGGCAGAGCTGTGTAGAAATGCTTAAGACAGGCCGTGTGAACCTGTAAAAGCAGAGCTGCATTCTAAAACCCTAACCCAGTGGTTCTCAATCCTGGTCCTGGAGGACCACTACCCTGCTGGTTTTTGTTCCAACATAGTGCACAATTACATAATTGAACCCTTAATTGAACTAATAATTTGCTTAATCTGAGCTTTTTAATTATTTTAAACAAATGGAGATTTCAACATAGGTATAACATTGTATAAGGAACTTAAATTCTCCAACTTGTTATTAGCTATGTCACAAGTGACATTTTTTGTTAAAATTTGGTACTAGGGTAATTAGTTTATTTTTTTTTCTTTTGTTTTTACACTTACCTGTGTTGCTGTCACTGTGTTTGTGTTTGTGCATCACCTGTGTAATCAACTGATTGAAACACTGTTTTTCTTTCTGTGCACTGTTTATTTTGTGTTTGGTATGAGTACTTTCCTCACTTGGAGAAGCTCCCACCTCCATCAATTAGTGGTGGCGAAAGGGAACACACAGGGGTAGGATAAAAAGGACAGGCAGGAAGCAGGAAGAGAGAGAGGGAGCAACGGGAGAAACAGGAAACAGGAAACAGGAAACAGGGGCAGCGGCAGTGAGGAAAGAGAGCGGATTTTTGGAAGATACAGCACAAGGAAAAAAGAACGAGAATTCAAACAGAAAGAGACTACGGAAGAAAGAATGGAATAATTGGTAGGACTTGAAAAGGAAACAGATATTGGACTCTTGTTGTAGGGTAACTACTGGTGGTTGGTGGTTAACCTATTGATCGGGACGGTGTTTACATTTTGCCATTGTGTTTATTTTCCTGTTTTTTGTCGTACTTTTACAAACCACACGAGAAGGATTGGAGGATTTATAACAGTTATGTTTTCTTTTTTTACTTATTTGAATTGTGCTACGAGGTAACTGATGCATTAAATTACACCATCATATACAGCTGGCATTAGGCAGACCAGAACAAGTTGGAGGGATCATTTTAGGGTGGAGGCGGAGCTAGGAGTCCTACAACCTTTGTAGAGTGAGGGTTTATACTCACCAGTTCCATCGTCGAGGGTCCAGGTTCCAGGGTGTCCAGGGCCTTCATCCACGATTGCTTTCAGTGGTCCAGAAAGTCACCGGGTCCTAGATATGGAGAAAGAGATATGCAAGAGACAAAGATAGACTAAGGGGAAGTAATCAACTGTACCACTAAAGTATAGGTGTCATCTTACTTACCGTTGTATGTGGTCCTGTCAGCCTCCTTTTTGCCTTTTTCTCTTTCCCCTAGACATCTCCGGGATCCTCACTGTCAGTTGGTGGCCAATCGCAGGCTTTTTACGGCAGGGAGGATTATCAGTGTTTCGGCACGTGGGACGGTTAGCGGCAGGATGGATTCAGTCACTTACCCTGGAACAGTACTTGCCTCGGATTACGCACTATTTATTTTTGGACTTGCTGGTTCAGCCAAGAACTATTTTTTTTTTTTTTGTATTACATTTTTTTTAGAGATTTTACCCATGGGAGAGGGATGCTCTGGTTTTAATTTTTGCAGTGTTGTGTGCTTGTTTGCTCTTTTTAAAATACTTTACCCTGTGGAGAAACAATAAAACTTGTTTTAACCTTTTGGTTCTCCTGAGTGTGTGTGTGTCGGATCCCTGGGAATCAAATGAATCTGTCTAGGGAAGGATATTATCATTCGTTCACAAAGATCCTTGCCCTTTTCAAACACAAGGTGGCGTAGTCAGTGCTTATTAATTGTATATTTACTTAGTTACCCCTGGTCTTCCCACCTATGACAGCTACACTATTTAAAAATTCAAATTAAGGTATTAGTTCAATTAAGGGTTTAATTAAGTAATTGAGAGCTTGGCTGGACAAAAATCAACAGGGCAGTGGTCCCCCAAGACCAGGATTGAGAACCACTGCCCTAACTTACTGAATGTTTTAGCTCAAACTTCCTCTCCAGAATGTTAGCGTACAAAGTTCTGGAAAGTTTTCAAATGTTTGTGTACTTTTCTCAACAGTATAACATCACAGTGGCCTGGAATCAGCAGATGTCAATCAGAAAAATAGTGTGTTACAAGTAACACATGAAAGAGTATTAACACATGCATCATACTCAGAGCAAATGCCCTAATCATAAAATATACTGTTATGATCCGAGTACAGCCACATTACTTGCTTACAGGTTTAAATCACTCTAAATTAGTGGATTTTGTTTTGGGGGATTATCTACAGACCACGACCAGTATTGTAAAACAAACAGATTTACACAACCTTGTTTTTTGCAGTTACTGATTAATTGAATGCAAAATTACAACAAGGATGTTGTTAAAAGCACAACACTTATTTGTTCTGTTGCTGTGGTTCATGGTGTAGCAGTTTAATAGTTTGGGTGTGTGGGAATGGGTGGATGCAGTTACCTAGTTTATGGACTTTTATAGTATAGCTATTAAACTAAATTACAGGTGAATTAACTACATGTATCTAAACTGTAGTTATGGTACCATTTACTAGTATGTAGCACATTATTTCAAATGACCAAGGAGATTAGCATCAATCTTGGTTTTTACCCATTTTAAACTAAACCCTTATCTTTTACTCTATTCCATTTTTTCCATAGCCAGTATATTAGGAACCTAATCAATTTTATTGTCTGATATAATTTAAAATGCAATCCTATACAGCATGTTAAATGTATATTTGAGTGTGTTTAATATTCATCAGGATCAGAAGGCCATGAATTTAAGGCTTCATTTACATAAATACGCTTCAGTGTTGAGTGACTACAAGGGCAGTCTTAATTTAGATAAAATGGTTTTGTGTACAGGTTCTATTAAAACTGTATTAAGCGTCATTCAAGTAGAAAGACTTGCTAAAAACATATCACATATGTATCAAGGTGAATACGATTACCAACGAGAATCTTCAGGGTATAATGTAGAACTGTCCCAATTTACAAACCTGTCTAATTTATCGTTTGACAGATTAAATATACGATATATACATATATATTTCCTATATATATATATATATATATATATATATATATATATATATATATATATATATATATATATTACGGTAACATATGATGATTGCAATCATTTTGGGTGGATTTAATTACAAAATTGAGATTTATTATTGACATTTTTCTCTTTAGCTTACTCCAAAATTGCCTTGAGACCAAACTGAGGAATATATCAGCCAAATGTGCCCAGCTTACTTCTCATAACAGAGAAGAACCTTAGTATAGCTTTTTTTATAGCAGCAATGGCTGGTTGTCAAGAGAATATTTACAAGCAGCTAGCATCAGTAAAAACAAGCCAAAGATAAGTGTCTCAGCTCAGTGTAATCATTCCAGAGGTTGCTAGGTGATGCTGCTGTTTTTTTTTTTTTTTTTTTTTTTTTTTTTTTTGGTTTCTATTAATGGAACACTGTGGATGTTAAAGTTCACAGTTCCTGTACAGCAGTAGCCTACTCGGTTTGAAGGAGGCAGCTCCATGACCAGTATGAAACTTTAGGAACAAAATCGAGATGTGCTGTGTTTCAAATGAACCATGGCACATAAACAACATCCAATTCAATTGTGATGCTGGTATCATCTGGGGATGTATTATAACTGCACTACTGAAGATATAATTACATGGTTTCAGTGTGATTTATGCTATAACATCAGATGGCCTGGAATATGCAGATCTCTCGGTGGTAAAGATCCCTCATCTGCTGTCTAAAAATTATTAAATTTGAACGGATTACAAACTAGCAGTTATTTTATGCATCTATTCAGTTGTTTTCAAGTAATCATTATAGTAACGATGTTCCTTTAGAAAGTGACCAGACTTAATTTAATGATTTTGTTTGTGGATACCTGTTGTGGGACCTTTATTGACCAATGGATGTGATTGGCTGAAATTACCTTAAGCATTGTAATGTAAACTCCTAACTGATTATCTATGGAATAATTGAGTAGCAGTGTCTTGTTACCGAAGGAATATTTACATGTAAACACATGCAATGCTATTGACATTTAAATGTATAACTACATGGTTGAGGGTATATTTACATAGTTTGGTTTAGATTTGTGATGTTGTTGTGTAATAAATGAATGGCTACCTGTGTTCTGACTGATTTTATTCCATGCAAAATAAACAAGTTTCCAAGAACAAACTTTCCTCATCTCCTCATTTCAGTGAAAGTTGCATTAGTGTTGCCAGATTGGGCAGGTTCAAGCCCAATTGGGTTTGTATTTTAGTAGTATTACATTTGGATATATTTAGAATAGTTTTAAAGTCTTTGCTATACTTAAGCAAAATAGTAAGGTAGATGATACACAGCCTTTAGTGTTTACATCACTGTTGCTAATCACTGTAACAATAACATGCATCAATATCTGTGGATATGACATACATTTCATTATGGGTAGCGTATGTTTTTGAGCTCGCTTGTTGACAGAAGATATACACAGATATAAAATATACAGAAAAGAGTGGGTCCGATGGTGAATTAAGCGTAGATAGTGGTCTTTCAGATGTAATTTCTTAAAGATGACAGTTGAATGAGAATGGGACTAACACTGCTGTCAAACGCATACTCCACATTCGAGTTGGACTGCAAAGAAACAACCTAATTTACAATGGGCCTCCTCTGGAGCTGCTGGCACAGTTTGACATCAGCGTGTATAATGGCTAATGCAAACAATTTCAAGGTGGCTGCACATGTGCATATTTTAATGGAAGCTTAAACTTCTACACTTCAGTCCATACATAAAAGGACATTTTCTTTGCAGTTTTTGTACATCCATTTTTGGGTATATATCCTTTTCACACAGATCAGTAATTCAGGTAGGTTAAATATTTTTAAGGTTTATTGACATATAATATACATTATAATAGGGAAAGCAATTATATTTTTAAATTTAAATAGCCATGTAGCTTTACTAGTCACTTAACCCTGGCTACAAAATATTTTTTTCCTCCCTTTGAAGACTTGCACAGTTCCAAATGCACCAACCACTCTGCTACCTGTAGCTACACTGTGTGTGTGTGTGTGTGTGTGTGTGTGTGTGTGTGTTTGTGCACTGCTGAGTTTCTTAAGATAAAAATGTAGCTAGAACTGGAAAATACCAGGTTTATTGGGTTACTTTTATAGCTAGTTTAGGCAACATAATATTCGGCTACTTCTGGGCTAGGCTTCTGGGTTGACTTTGGGTTACAAACATATTTTAATTTCTGGCAACCCTGAGTTGCTTGCATATTTGAAACAATGCTCACATTTTAGCTTTGTATGTTATTTAAAACATTTTTATCTCCGGGTCAAAAAGGGGTACCCGCTAGCCATTCAGCTAATGGAATTTCTGCGATTAATGTAGTGAACAAAAAGTTCCAGCCAAGCCAGAATCATTTTAATAAAGCATCTGTACTTTTACAATCTAACAAATGTGTTATCTTTAACAATTGGGAGCTAGGGGATTTTGGTGACAGCATATTTTACATTTTCATCCTTTACTGCAAAATTATTTAGATTTTGGGCAGGCTTATTCTCAATAGTTGCAGATTGCAGGCATAATTTCAAACAGTGGTTGGTCAATCACCTAAAAAATTGCCAGACTTTGACAACCCAGAACTGCATGCAGTCAGATAGTTAATATTCTCTACTCAACATAATTGTTCTTCAAGTGAGCTGAAAATGACAGCTTTACAGAAAAAAATGAATAATTCTGCAATCATCATAAAAGGGTACAACAAAAAATGCATCTAAATGGCATTTGAAGCAACAGGCGTCCATTTTTATTATTATAACTATGATGCTTCCCACAAATATGCAATACTTTTGAAATTTAGAGAGGAGAACATGCATTCACTTTTAGGGATGATTTCCAAATCATTTATCAAAATGCTTTCTCATTTGGTATGCAGATAAAAACATTATCTTTCTTGCCGTTACTTAGTGGGAAAAGGTCCTAATAATTCAGCCGCAATACTGTACTACTCATTCGTGCTATTGATACAAACCATGCTGCAATTCATGTCTTGCATAAGGGTGTTGCATAATCGTTTCTAATTATGTTAAATGTCACTGTATGTTTAAACTTGTGTTGACTTAATAATTGCAAAACATGTTTTCTAAGTACCTTTTGCCCCTGTAAAGACAAATTATATTGCAAATTATACTGTCAAGTTACTCTCAAATGAAGGTATATACAGTGTTCTCTCACTAAAACAAAGCGCTAGTTTCCGATTGACATTATTTGACAACTTATAAAAGAAGAGATTGTTATGTGATGAAGGTTACTGCCCAGGAGGTTAAACTAAGGAAGAACGTAGAAAGCATTAACCCAGGAGTTATATTGTGGTGTAAAATACATGACTGGAGAAATCAAAAACCTAGAAGGAGTAAAGTCTAACTAAATGTTGCCAATAAATCTGAATGTCTTCTCCTTATAAGCACCTATCTTAATCTTTCCGACAAGAGAGATTAACAGAAATGAATAAAAAAAAGGTTTTGATACAGATAAAATGTAAATGTAACACATTAAAAAAATCTTGAAAAAAGGTTATAGGCTGAAGCGATTCACTTTAAAAGACATTTGTATCTAGTAGACATTTAATGGTTCACCATGACTTCTAGGAAGAAAGATTACTAAACTGTGTACATTTCTCACTGCAAGGTTTAAAGGCAGTGAACAAATAATAATTGAGCTTGTAGTCTAAGAACAGACCTGTAGCTCCTGGATTATAAGAACTAATGACCCAGTCATCACTGTGCTTACAAGGTAAAATAAAATAGGAATCGTTTAAAAGTATGGTTTTGTAGGTAAAGATAAATTATACAAACATGATAGGACTAGTAAAGGAAACATTAGCATTATGTGGCTTTTATTAATCCAGTGACGGGGTTGGGGTGTCTTCTTAACATAAGGCAGACATTGTTGACAGTCTAATTTGTTTACTTTCATCTGCCACTGAAAGCTTACAGTACCAGAGCCAAATAGACAAGTTCCAGCTACTACTGTACTGCAGCAGTGTGAGGTTATAAATTGCATTGTTTAAGCTCTGCTGAAGCTCAGGAAGAAAAACTAAATAATCAGTGACTTTTAGATAGTTTCAACATGCAGTGTGATTCAGTTCAAACCTTCTTCAAGTATTTATATATATATATATATATATATATATATATATATATATATATATATATATATATATATATATATATATATATATATACAAGGCACTATTTAAACAACAAAAAGGGTTTCATAAGTGTCCTGCAGTCATGAGTAAGTTAGCTGAATTTGCACTGAATTTAAGCTTTCTTCAAAGATATGCAGAGTCCAGGCCTCAACACAATAAGTATTGTAGGCTCCTCACACAGGGCGATGCAATCCACACAGAAGGCGGGTGCGAACCCGGGACCTCTCGCACTCCAGCATAGCGCCGATATCGCTCTACAAAAGAGCCAGCTCCTTTACAAGAGCGTATATCAGGCTTATGTGTTTGTTTGTGATTACGTCACCTACCAGCCCTGTTGCTGCCGTCCTCCATGCATACTAACTATATAGAGAAACTCACCGGAAAGGAAGACCCACAAGCAAAAGGTCACTTTTTTTTAAATTTTTCGTCAATTACAGGCTAACTTCATTATAACGAACCCTTCTTATAACGAACACCCGTTTTTAACAATCCCAACAGTAAGAACCGATTTTTTCTATGCAAATTAGCCCTAGAACAATCACGTACAGGATCAACTCGCATAGAACGACCTCAGTACTGACTGACACGAACTTTCTCCAGTGTCAATACATGACAAATGCAATCGTTGCCTGTCAGTCATCTTCATACAAACTGCAA
Organism: Polyodon spathula; assembly: GCF_017654505.1. NCBI lineage: Eukaryota > Metazoa > Chordata > Actinopteri > Acipenseriformes > Polyodontidae > Polyodon > Polyodon spathula. The sequence continues at coordinate 12,486,360 of NC_054555.1, forward strand.
CCAGGCAACGAGCGTGAGGAGCAATCTATGCTGATTAGTTTTTTCAAGAGAAAGGAAATGTAATTAATGTATTCAGCATGTAAGTGTACGTTCTTTTATTTTTCATTTATTTACTGTTTTCTCTTAAATATATGATGGGGGGGGGGGGGTAGTGTTTTAGTAATTTATATGTGGAAATGGGTTTGTTTTGTGTGATTTTTGGAATTGTTGTGTTTGATCAAATGATTGTTTACAGATGGGCTCTCGATTGAGACTTGCTGCCTATTTGTCTTGTATGTGTCCTCTGTGTGTTACCATCGTTGGTAGCATCACATGACCTGTTTGTTTACTTTTTGTTTTGTGTTTAATAAATCCTGCGCACCTGTGCAGGCTTTTAAACTCCAACTCCTCTGTCTTGCAATGCGTTTACACACACATATGACACAAGTACCTTGTCACAATGCAGTTTAAATGTTGATCAGTGTGAAGGAATCTTCATAAATGTTTCATTCAACTTTATGAAGCTAAATGAGGTAATTATATAGTGGGTTGCAAAACTTTTGGTCACAGTTGTATTTTAAAGTGCCACTGTCCTGCCTGCTGGCTATAGCTGTCAATAATCATTACATCACAGTCAGCCAGCACATGGGGCAGGGGGAGGTGGCCCAGAGTGTAACTTGCCCTGCCCGCTGGCTATAGCTGTCATCAATCAATAAATGGACATGGCCATGGGACAAAGTATATTACGTTCCTCATGGGCATGGCTGTTTTTGTAATGCAATAAAGAATTGTTCAGTTCAAATCTTTTGGATATCTCCTTTCTGAACATTTTGTACTTATAATCCAAAAACTTGATGGAAAGGAAAGCACCATCTCAGTAAATAATAAACCTGGGGCAAGCATAAATTAATTTGACAACTGCATTTGGTGGCCAGGGTCAGTATTGTATGGTTGTTTATTATTATCTATTGTTATAAAAAAAAAAAAAAAATCATGACCTTTTGTAACAGCAAGCCAAGTTTAATTGAGTTTCAACTCCAAACCTATGTTATTTGTTTTATATTTAGGAAGCAATTTTCAGTGTACCCTTGTTCAGCACATAGCTCATCGTGGTCAGGTTATTGCTAAACAAATCCTCTGTAATTATTTGTGTTTTTTCAATAATGCTAATTTACACCCTCAGACTAATTTATTGCATTTCATTACTAAAGGGATTTTGGCCGTTTTGTATCAGCATCAGCAGGTTTCTCACACAGTGAGATGCTTGCTCCCATCACTCTGTGTAATAAATGGGCAGGACTTCAAATTCTCTTACGTTTTATTTTGCAAAGCTGTTTTAAAAAACATTAGACTGCCATTCCAGTTGCATTATGCCTGCCAGCACTAAAGCATTCTGGTTGTTAACTAGTTTAGAAGATAAGAGTGACATCAGAAGTAGACACAAGACACAGACGCAGGTGGGTAGAACAGAAATGCTAGACTGGTCCCTTACCTTTTCCTGAGGTTTTGAATCATTCAGAAAGAAGACATCCACTGAACAATTGGCAAACAGTTATGCCAGACATGAACATGATACCCAACAAATTCATAATACATTCATGTTACAATTGTCCCATGGCCTTATCAATTGGAGCTCAATAGCTGCCCTTATGCTGGCCGAGCTGAGATGAATGCAATACAGTGATTAAGAAGGAGAACAAGTGGCACCTTCCCCCAAAATAAATAAGGCTGCTGCCAATTGTTTGCATAGTTAACCAACACCCGTGTTAAGGAATGTGGGTAATGTCCATTGATAATGTGTAAAATTAATTATACGACCGATCAATAGCCCAGACTGACAAATGCAGGATAGAATGATATAATGGAAATAGAGCATGATTATTACTTTGGTCCTGCCTGGTTCAAGGAGCTAAACGCTGCCCAATATTGACAGGTATGATATGTATGTGGAATGAATGTGGATGTCAGCGGCAGGATCCCACCCAGCAGCTCAGGTAAGAAAAAAAACCCTACTCACCAGAAATAGGGGGAAACCTTAGGGAATCCATGGCATAAGGTTACCCTTCCTCCGGGTTCTAAAATAATGACTCCACTAATCCAGTTAGCCACATAACATTTTTTGTGCCCTTCCGAATGTAGGGTTCGTATGCACCGGAAGTCCATCTCCCCATAGCTTGATTAGGTGAGGAGTGATGTTCCTGGAAGCAGCAGAAGTTGCGTTGCCGATCCTGAACGAATGTCTGGAGCAGTTGTTGGGAGGAAGCCCAGCGCGAAGGAAACACTGACGAAGGTGGTCACAGAACCAGTTCCTGGACACGACTATCCCCCTGGGGGTGAGAAACGGGATCCTGGTTGCTGGCCACCGGACGCAGTGACAGATAGCCGGAAAAAGCAGAAACAGGACAAAAAATACAATGCGTTTTGGATAAACATGCACACCTTTTTGTTCTCTGCCTGATTTTGAATGTTTTAAAAGTAAGGAGTATGAGATCTGGTTTTGGCAATGGAGATCTCCTATGCAGAGGTCCGAGGATGGGTCGATGACTAGCTCCAGCATGGGATCTCACCTCATCGTAGAAACCACAGAAGGCCAAAGCGAACATTGCTTCCAGGACAACTTTGCAAGGAGAAAAGCAGCCTGAGCATAGAGTGTTGATTATGGATTCCAGGACTTCCTTAGTGATCTGCAACTTGGAGGATGAAGATTTGGAAGCAGTTCTTTGAATTCCATGGAGCAGCATTTGTATCCGAGGAAGATGAGAGTGATTCAGAGCAAGTGAGAGTGAAACTGCAGTCCTGACAAGTATCGGCATATGGTGGAAAGGGAGAGATTGCGATTTAAAAAACAATTAGTGATGAATTGGGAGATGGATGTTGGGAGATGATTGATTTAGTACAGTATGAGGTCTTTGAACTGTGGACATGGATGCGGCGGGGGGTCTCCTGAAAACAGAGTGAGGAATTTATGGAAATTAAAACAAGCGAGTCAGCAATTATATTTTTTGAACCCAGGACATGTTTTGCCTCGATTCTGAAGTTCCCTAGTACTGAAACCCAGGTGAGTTTTTTTCAAAAGTTCCATGATTGTAGGGGAAGATGATCTGCCTTTATTAATGATAGCTACTGTAGAGAGGTTGTCGCAGTTGAATGTTATGACCATTTATGCCCCCAAATTACGGCTGCGACATTAATAGGATACAATTAAAACAGTGCTGAAGATTGTTCTGTGGAAGGTAGGGATGAGAATTCAGGGGGGCAAGTCCCATAGAACTACTTGGAACCTGCAATACCAATAGCCCCGCAAGGGGGCAGCATCGTTATAGAGACCAAGAGAGTCTGCAGAAGTAGGCAAGTCGTTGTAAAATAGGGAAATGCCATTCCAGTTGGAGTGGAGGAGGGGCCATATTTTAATATCTGCCCGGCAACCCACATTGATGTTGACGTGGTGTTGCAGTTTGACAACAGAAGATGCTAATTTTAACAGGAAGTAAACAAATGAACTTCCTTGTGGGATGATCCTTGTAGAAAAATTGAGATGACCCAGCAGAGAGAGGAGTTCACGTTTAGTACAGGATTTTCTGTCCTGAAAAGATTTTAAGAGGTCTGAAATACAACGTCATTTGTCTTGGGGGAGACGTGCCTCCATTTCCTTGGAGTCCAGTTCAATCCAGAGAAATTTGGGGCAGTCGGTAGGTCCCAAGGTTTTCTCCTCTGATAGAGGAACTCCGAGTTCAGAAAATGTGGTTCTTAAAATACTAATAGAATGAATAAAATAGAATAAAAAGTCATCGAATAGATGGAGCACGAATGGTAATTTGAAATTATTAAGTAAAATCCAGCACAATGCTTCAGATAGTGAATTGAAGATGTGAGGACTGCTCCTGCAACCAAACGTGAGGCGAACTGAAAAATAGAATTGTTGTTTTGTATTTGTTAACTCCAAATAGATGCCATTGGGAAGGTTGAATGGGCATGACTTTGAATGCATCTTCGATATCAGCCTTGGAGAGCCAGGCCCCTTGACATGCTGTTTTGATAAAATGGATAGCATCGTCGATTCTGGTATAGTGCAGAGAAAACTGATCAGGGGGAATTAGATTGTTAATGCTGTAAACAGAACCTGAATGAGGTGAGGATAGATTGATGATTAACCTTTTCTTTCCTGAATATTTGCGAGTTGCGACCCCCAGTGGACTGATACGGAATGAGGGGAAGGGGAGTTCAGGGAATGAACCCTTTGGAAGTTTCTTTCTTAAGCGAAATCTCAACAGAATTGGAATTGTTTAGTGCAGATCTTAGATTACTGCAAACATGGGAAACAGAGGGAGGGGTTAAAATACCAGTGAGGAACCCATCGCTCAGACCTTAAATAATATAACTCACAAAAACTCTATCAGGGTGATCTGCAAGAGACACTGCCATCGCTACTGTATTAATGGGAGGCTTAGTCATTGGGACAGATACTTTTGCTGTGGCTATTGCCGCAGAAACTACAGATGTGAATAAAGTTACATGGGGAATATGCACAAACATTCTCATTAAAGTTATTACATATTTGTATCCTGCCAGAAAAAGAGAACCTGTCTCCCTCATTTGTCATAAGATTGGGCTGCTTGAATGAGTAGACAAGGATTATAAGGACCTCGGGACTGGTGATGTAAATTAACTGAAAACAGAGGTTGGAAGGAACTGCAGCTCTGAACTTCAGGCGAGATGTGGGATTGCATTTGTTGGTTGCATTTGTACAGACTGGGCTGAAAGGGGGCAGAGGTTAGTTCTGTGAAAAACGAAGCTGCAAACCATACAAGTGAAGACCTTCAGAAAGGTGAAGTGGCGACCAAACAGCTCATTGTCTAAAATGCCCCAGTTAACCCTGATATTAAATCGCTCCAGAATTGCAGCAGACTTAGCTGAAAAAAAATTTGTGGCAGTCATGAAAAGCTGAACTTTCGTATCTCATGGACAAGTCAGTTATGAGACTAGGTTCAGTTCCTGACGGCATGTGGGAAATACTTCACAGAGAATGTCTCTATACAAACTGAATGCAGTAACAAACTCTGCCAAAGTAAGTTTTTGAACAACCAGGGGTCTTTGGATTTCAAAACGATGGCTACTTCCCCGCAGTCTAACAATTGGTTGTCATGTACCTAGGACTAGATTTAAGGGACTAGATTTGTCCCTACCTTCTTGGATTTGAGTATGGAGTTTGCTGGATATCAAGATTGGTCTGGGCAGCAGGGAAGCTGGGTTGTGGGAATCGGAGCTGGCTATTGCTGTGGAAAGATTAAAAGAAGGGCTGGAATTGAATGGGCTTGAACAGGGAGGCGCAGCTGGAAGCGGAGATGGAGTGGCGAGTAAAGCTGATACAGAGGGACTGAAAGGTACGGGGTGGCGTTCAAGGTGGGAGAGTTGAGTCTCCAGCCCGGAGATTGAAGCTTGCATTGATTGTAAGGCTTGAAGTATGTCCACGTTAGAAACGGAGCTGGCATGCGTGGGAGACTCAAGGATGGTGCCGGGGGAATCGGAACTGGACTGGGCGGCTCGAATGGTGGAAGCCTTGCCAAATGAAGACGGGATCGGAGACTTGAAGGTTGATGTCTCGGATTGATTTAGCAAGGAGATGAGGTCCTCGTAGGAAGCACCAGTGGTGTAAGAAATATTCCTGGAGTACAGAGTATTGAGAAGCTGAGGAATTTTCCATGACTGATTTTTATTTTATGTTAATTGGAGCAGCGCGTTGAAGAGGTGTCCTAGACATTTTCTTGCGGCTAGGTCGAAAGGATGTAGCAGGGCTCTCAGAAACTGAAACACGACTACCAGATAGAGGAGTCGAATCCATAGTGCCTGGTAAGCTACCAAACAAAGAAACAACAGGGGTTTGTGGGCAGAAAGACCTATTTAACTGGTCAAACTGGTAACATATGAGATTGATGGGTGGAGTCTCCTTTCGGGAAGACAACAAGTTTTCAATTTCGACTGTTCTCATTGCAATTACTCAAATATGTATTTATGTATTTATTTTGTGTCTGTATTAGGGTGTTTCTAGTTCAAGAACTCCTTTTCGTTTTTAGTTGACTGCTTAGACATCTATAATGTAGGCTAGGCTAGGTGTTATTATTGTTAACAAGAAGAAGAAGAAGAAGAAGAAAGAAGAAGAAGAAGAAGAAGAAGAAGAAGAAGAAGCAACACAGCAGTGTATTACCAGAAAAAAAGAAACATAATGGCATTAAAAAACACATGACTAAACAGAAGCCCAAGGCATATGTACAGTATAATTAATACAGTTTAGATCTCCCAAGTTTGTAGCAATGGACATTCTGTAATACAGTGGTTCTCAGAAGTATTCACCCACCTTGGACTTGTCCACATTTTATTGTGTTACAACATGGAATCAAAATGGATTTAAATTAGGAGTTTTTGCCACTGATCAACACAAAAAAAATCCATAATGTCAAAGTGAAAAATAAAATCTACAAATTGTTCTAAATTACTAAAAAATACAAAACAAAAAATAATTGATTGCTTAAGTATTCACCCCCTTGAGTCAATATTTGATAGAGGCACCTTTGGCAGCAATTACAGCCATGAATCTATTTGAATAAGTCTCTATCAACTTTGCACATCTGGACACTGCAATTTTTGCCCATTCTTTGCAAAATTGCTCAAGCTCCGTCAAGTTGGATGGGGACCTTTGGTGAACAGCAATTTTCAACTCTTTCCACATATTCTCAATTGGACTGAGCCCGGGCTTTGACTGGGCCACTCCAGGACGTTAACCGTTTTTTTTTTTAAGTCACTCCAATGTGGCTTTAGCTGTATGTTTGGGGTAATTATCCTGCTGGAAGATAAATCTTCTCCCAAGTCCCAGGTCTCTTGTAGACTTCAGCAGGTTTTCCTCCAGGATTTCTCCGTACTTTTCTGCTTCCATTTTGCCCTCTATCTTCACAAGTTTTCCAGGCCTTGACGCAGAGAAGCATCCCCATAGCATGATGCTGCCACCACCATGCTTCACGGTAGGGATGGTGTTCTCAGGATGATGTGCCATAGCGCTTAGCATTGAGGCCAAAAAGCTGTATTTTGGTCTCATCAGACCATAGAATCTTCTTCCACTTGGTATCCGAGTCTTCCACATGCCTTCTGGCAAACTCTAGCCGAGATTTGATGTGAGTTTTGTTCAACAATGGCTTTATTTTTGCCACTCTCCCATAAAGGCAAGTTTTGTGAAGCACCCGGGCTATTGCTGCCATATGCGCAGTGTCTCCCAGCTCAGCCCTGGAAGACTGTAACTCCTTTAGAGTTGCCATAGGCCTCTTGGTGGCCTTCCTTGACTAGTGCCCTTCTCGCCTGGATACTCAGTTTTTGAGGACTGCCTGTTCTAGACATATTCACAGTTGTGCCATATTCTCTCTATTTCTTAATAATGGACTTTACTGTGCTTTGGGAGATATTCAATGCCTTGGAAATGTTCTTATATCCTACTCCTGATTGGTGCTTTTGAAGAACCTTATTCTGGATATGCTTTGCATGTTCCTTTGTCTTCATGATGTAGTTTTTGTTAGGAAATGTACTAACCAACTGTGGGAACTCCCAGGGACAGGTGTATTCAACCTGAAATCATGTGAAACACCTTAATTGCACACAAGTGGACTCCATTCAACTAATTATGTGACTAATTATGTGACAACTGGTTGTAGCAGAGTTGATTTAGGTGTGTCATAGCAAAGGGGGTGAATACTTATGCAATCAATTATTTTCTGTTTTATATTTGTAATTAATTTAGAACAGTTTGTAGATTTCATTTTTCATTTTGACATGATGGACATTTTTTGTGTTGATCTGTGGCAAAAACTCCAAATTAAATCCATTCTGATTCCATGTTGTAACACAATAAAATGTGGAAAAGTCCAAGGGGGGGTGAATATTTTTGAGAGCCACTGTAGCTGTGTTGGTGGAGTGAGGCCATCATTAATTGTAATGTCTATAACATTATGTGAACAAAAATGATGTCTTGAGTTTCCTCTTCAAGATGTTCATTCAAAATGATTGTCTATTTGTCAACAGTCTAAGTGTTGAACACGACAACTGCCATATTTATATAATATTGTAGAATCCACCACTTTCACAAGAAGTCAATAGGAAATACTAATTACTTTTACAAGCACTACACAAAGATCAAACATACACTTAATCCTGGATTCTTGTTGAAGCTTATCTTGTGCTGTAACTGAGCTGGTATATGCACATTAACTGACAGTTAAAAACAGAAACGCAAGTGCAGCATGTTTCATCTATGTTCCAGCTCTGGCCACAGTGAGGGAATTATATTTAGAGATGTGCAAGTGTAAAGCTCTGTCTCAACAGCCTTGTAAAGTGGAGAAGCAAAGTGTACCACATGATATGTCAAGTGGGCCAAATATTATGATCTATTTTGAGGGTTTCATAAAATAAAATAAAATAAAATAAAATAAAATAAAATAAAATAAAATAAAATAAATAAATAAATAGCTACATTCCAGGATCTAGAATGACCCTCACATACAGCAAGAGAGCTCTCTCATCCCATCTGGATGTCAGTTCTATCTTTTTAATGATATGTACCTAGAGTGAAATCAACAGTCAAAATACATACATTCATCTCACTGTTTGTTAGACGGTTTATGTTTTGTAAAAAGGTTTGCAAGAAACCTGGGTATAGTATACATATGTAATACTGTAAATCTATAGGATTAATTTTTTTTTTTCAAATGATATCTAAATTCAATTTAGGATTTATATATATATATATATATATAATATATATATATATATATATATATATATATATATATATATATATATATATATATATATATATCTGATAGGATCTTTGCCAATCCAATACCCAACTTGGAATGAAAATATATCTTACTGTCCCCATCTAGTGGACATTATTGTCTACAACGCAGCTGGATTGCAAGCAGCAATTACAGTAAGCCAGCTGTCTTTGTACAGATAATGTTGGAATGAGCCAAAGCTGGTTTAAGATCATTCCAGCAGTACCGTAATCAGAAGCCCATTTAAGATCATCTTGGATAACATACTTTCTCTGTTGGCATCAACATCTTATGTCTTGCTTGGTATTACCTTAGCTAGTTTCCTAAACAGCTGGTACTCTTTGCAGCCAGTGACAGGCTTTTTTTTCCAAAGACAATACCAAGATCAAGATCAAATGAGTCATATTTATATAAGTCATATTTATCAATGTAATTGAAGGAACATAAAACTATGGTAAGTTTTATTTACCATGATTTTTGTTTGTTTTGTATTACTTCAGTTAAGAGAGAGAGAGAGAGAGAGAGAGAGAGAGAGAGAGAGAGAGAGAGAGAAGTGTGTGATATAAAAATGTAATGCACACCCAAGGGGTGGGATGGTACATAAACCCTGAGGGCAAAGGATGGGCATTCAATTCCCATTTATCACGCACTACCCCTATGCTTTTTTGTTATATAATCTATGGTGAGCAATTTATTTATTTTTTCCTGCCACAGTTCTAAAGTTCTGTGTTGCTTGTTGAAGGGGGGCGTACTCTACTTAGTTTATCTCAGTGAGTTATTAGACAGAGTGAACTGCATAAATCATTTTATTTAAAATAGTAACAACTTTGATAAGTTCAATAAAATGTTCATTAAAGTTTGCATTATGTGAAACAGTGTGAGTGACACTTCTGTTGTTTTTTGCCATCAGGTTTCCATGGCAACTTTTTTCGAGGAGGCTGAAAAAAAGGTTAGATACAGTGTTAAAATGAGGCACTTTAACATTTCGCAATTTTTATGTTTTCCAGTTTGTTCTGAGGGTGTTTGTGTTTGCTAAAGTTTCTGTGACCCTTTTTGTGAGAAGTGGTTTGTTTACCTCAAGTGAGAATCAGTGTATTACAAATCATCTTCATCTGGGGATGGGAGATTTTATCGGGTGGCCGATTTATAGATGTTTAAAGTGACTCCTGCATGGAAAATGCAGTTTGGCCAAAAGATTGAAAGCAGAAATCCTGTTTCTCAGGTAGTTCCGATGCTGGAAACGTGTATTTCTTTTGGATTTACCTGATTTTCACTGGAATTGGAGGGATCTGGAGGGTTTTCTTTATCAAGTGTTTCCTGTATCATACGGCTGTGTGGTATAGGAAATATCAATTGGATAAGCCTGTTGAAAAAAATTGTTCACCAGAAGGCCGCTTGCCAACAGCAAATACAAATAATGCTAGATCAAGACCATCGCACTGACATTGGTTGAACAGTGGGTCAGCAGGTTTGGTGTTCCAGAGTCACTTCATCCTGACCAGGGGTGCTAGTTTGAGGCAACACTTTTTAACCTTTTGCAGTCCATTTATTCAGCGCTTGTCAGGTGCGTCAGGTCCAATTTATTTTCACACGTGCTGTTTAATTTTCTTTTTTCAGAGTAAAACAGGTTTAAAATGCACTGAATCGCAAAAAGACACTCAGTACTGTATCTCCAGCGAAGCCCCGCCCCTTGTTCTCTGTTTTTTCCACATACCTCTTTATAGACGTGCATACTGATAAATCCTCTCCTGATCACTCATTTTATCACCAAACTCCTCAATAATGCGATCCACTTCATACCATAACATCTCAAAAAGTTCTGCAAATGTATGTGATATTCTTCGAGCACTGGATGCAGAAGACACTATCTCTTTTGTTTATGTCCATGTTATGTCTGTGGGGCATAGGGCAATCAGGTACGCCCTTTTTTCGGCTTCATTTGGCTTTTTCCAGAGAAATAACGACTAGTGACTTTTTGATGATGTCAGACAGCGTCCGATATCAGACTGGAAAGGGAAAATTGTAATGTCTGACCTGGTCCGACATAGGACCGGAAAGGGTTAAAGAGATGTGCCGTACTCTAGGAGTCCGGAAAATACGGACCTCCCCCTCCAAAGTCCAAAGTCCCAGAGACCTTAAATTATAACAGGGTACAATACCTAACAGCAGTAATAATGATCTGCTGAACTGGTTTGCTAAGGATTGGGGTGAAGACGAACTCTTGTGAGTCGATTGACCCCTTTCTAGTTGTTTACTAGTTTAGCGATCCTCTCCTATTGTCACAAGAATGGGGCTAAAGTTCCTGATACCCTGGTTTCTTTTCAGTTGTCTATTCTGAGTTGGTGAGGGACTGCTTATTGACCCATTAACTTCAGCCTGAAGGGGAGGGCCTTCTACACTGATGATAACAAGGATCCCCACTAGAGAGACAAGATTCGCCTTTGGAGGACTGATGTAATCGGGTCTGTTTCTCTCCTGTGGTCTGGGGCCATAGGGACTACAGATAGAAGCAGGACAACGAACATTTCCCCTAACCGGAGCTCACGGTACTGTTTCCATACTCACCATCTGTTAAACCATCAGTATTTCTGGAACTGTATGCGGCGGTAGAAGTAAAACCACCTGGGGCCATCCTCAGAGAACTGGGAGACAAGCGACAGTGAGAAGGGCAGTATAATGAGTGCCTAGATGTGTATGTGTGTGGAGCCACCTGCTGGCTAAAACAAGAACCTTCCTTTTTAAGGACTAAAAGAAAGACTGCTTGTATAATTGTAAATAATTGAAATCAGTTCACTTTGATGATTTCATGATATTTATTTAGTGGGTAAATATTCTTTCCTTTCTATTATTAATTTAGGGATATTTCTCTCTACAGATATTCTAGAGGTGTTTGTGTGTTTAAGTGAGTAGTTTTTCTCGATATTATTCCCATCCTGGTCTCCCCCTTTTTCCAACTCAGCTTTATTTTATTTCCTCTCCCCACAAGTCTTGGTAACTGGCATTAATAATCTAGGTTGGGACCCCCCACCCCCCCACCCCCAACACACACACACTGTTTTTATATAACAATCTATCCTGCCCAATTCATTCCCTTGCCTCTTCATCAGTTTCATTTATGTTTAATCTGTTCCAAGAGGATAATTATTGTGTTTATTTAAATATTCTCATTTTAATGTATAATTTGTGTTAATTATTTTATAAATCTACAGTTTTTTTACTCCTTATCTTTCCCTTTCCCTATGCTTCTTAAACATTTTGTTAAATAATTGATTGTTCTGCCCCCATACATTGTGGTCTGTGTGAAGTCCATCTAAATTTGGTTAGTACTCATTTAGGCTATCAGGTGCAGGTGCAACAGGTGTTACAATATATCCATTTTAGAACATCCATTAGCATAACTCAAGTAACATACTGGAAATGATTGCCCCCCAGTCAAATATTTGCTCTCCATCTGCTAACCATAGCTGTTTGCTTAAAAATGCACTTTTATCTGAGTGTCTCACATCGATGTCCATCACAGATGTAAGACACTTGATATTAAACTCACATACGAGTAGTGTGTGTGTGCCTTGAAAGATCCATAATCCAATATACCAGTTGATATTCCTTTTATAAGCAATAACGCAAAAATATATAAGCACTCCATGAAAACACATACACACACACACACCTTTCAATATTGAAGTACACACAGGTCTCAACATTCAGCAGAGTTGAACCCGTGAAAGGAAATCCAGATTCTTTCATCCTGCAGCACTGTCTGTCATTCCACTCCCCTTTGATGAGCTCTGAAACCCTCTGGGATTTCATGCTAATTAGGTCTGGAACGCACACTGACTGATGTTTTGATCATGACCTTCCAAATGTATATTCTCTGATCATGTTCCCACCCATCAGCTGTGATGTTTTTTTTTTTTTTTTCACTTGGTATTTAGTTTGTTTTAAACAAACAGACTCATTAAGAAATTGCTAAATATTATATATAATTTACATTATAATAAAGATAAGCCCAATAATGCTCTATGGCAGGAATGTCCTGAACCGCCTCGTTCCAATATAGACAAAATACTAGGGCTGTATTGCATACTCCTATGTTAATTGTATACAGCATTTTTGTGTTCCATTTCTGGGCTAAATAGCTGGGAAGGAAAGTCCACAAGAGGTATGAATAGGTTAAAAATTCAAAACTGAGTTGTGTCAAACTTCATATGTTATGCTCTCCTAGTATTTAAAATTCACTCACATATTTGTGAATATTAATACAATGAAATGCTCTACAGTGTATTTTTCAAAAAGGTTGTACAAAAATACCTTCAGCTAGTTTGCCTTAAGGAATGTAAGCTCCATCAGTTGACGAACCCTTCAAAATCTCATAATAAATGATAATACACCAGAACTCTAATTAAAACCAAATCATAATTTAAGAAAGCTTGCAGGCAAAGCCTTCAAAGCCTCATTAAGAAGCAAAATGTCACCCTGGGACGTTATTTTAAACATATTTAACTGATGCTGTCTGCACAAAAAGGGGGTTAGGGTACAACAAATGTATTTAGCGTTTGCTTAGTAATGTTGACCTTTTAACCAATGTTGTCAATTTCAGCATGTCTGTGTGCTGCACTATAACTATATAACTTCTATTGCAATCTCTTGAGCTAAATCAAACAGACAAACATTTGGCTATTCATCAGTGTTATATTAGCTTTTTTTGTCAAAGTTTTTTAATACATTAGGTAGGGTATCTGGCCACTCCCTGTAGGAATTAAGTGTGGAAGCTCCCAACAATGTTAGAGATAATAATAATTATTATTTTTTTTTTGTTCCTGGGTAGTAAGTGTTATTTCCTAATTGTTTATGCCTATTTACGATTATACTGTATTTACAGTATAATCGTAAATCTCGAAAAACTACTCACTTCTAAATCTTTTGTAGTCATTTTTGTATTACTTTAGTATAAATACGTGTTAATTTGGATTCATATGTTGTTTTTTTTCTGACTTTATGTGAATGAAAAGACACACATTTGCCCGTTTTCCCATTGGAAATAGTGATATTTTGAAATATCATTGTCCTGGTCACAAAAGCAAAGTTTGTGGGGAATAATAGCCATTTTCTATACTTTTGAGGCATAAGCAATTAGGAAATAACACTTACCACCCAGGAACAAAAATTGTGTTACATAGTGTAATCTGGTGCCTACACTTTTACAATAAAGCCATCTAGTGAAAGCAGGTTTTAAGTTTGATTTTTAGAGAAGCCACTAAGCTACAGTAACAAGGTAACTCTGGTTGAGAATGCTGCACAGGTGTCATGAATTAAAAACACTGTGCTGGGTGAAAATGCAGCACTGTCACCCCCTTTTTTTAGACCCGTTTTAATACAGTAATTTGGGGCCTGTCTAAGCATCCCCATTCCTCTGCTTATAGGTTTGCTTTCTCCCTGCAACACCCGTAAAATAGACATTATAGACAGGCTTTAGACATTATTTTGTATTTACCAAGCTAACACACACCAACTCACCAACTCACCTTAGGCTTTAGGGGTGATTCTTAAACCAGCAGTGCTCAATTGTTAATAATTAGAATTTAAATAACCATGTAAAAGTGCAGTATACATACATTATCATGGATATTTAGCAGCAATGCTGCAGTTCCACGCATTGCAGTTTTATTTTGTGGCATATTGTTGTATAACATGCTAGGCAGCCAGAACGTTGCCCATTGCCACAGTGGGTATAACAATGCTGATCTTCACCCAGGGAAAAACAAAAATAGCTCTAAGTGACATTGAAAATGTTGTTGTGCCTCTGTGTAAAGTGTGAAAGCCCCCACATATACCACTGTAGATAAATATTTGCCTGGGTGTCTGCTGTATAGTTTGAAATAATAGCAACAGCACAGGTTTGCAAAGAATGCTGAGCACCAGTCAACACTGGGAACACATTCTGTTTACTTTTCCCCATCTGCGTTCAGGCAATAGGCCGTGCTTTAGATAAAATTGACTCAGGGATTCAGCCTAAAAAAATAAATAACAAATTCTTCAAAGTTGTCCACACATATTTAAAGAATCACAGAATTATATATATATATATATATATATATATATATATATATATATATATATATATATATATATATATATATATATATATATATAAATCAATGTGTCTATGATATTTACACAGCGGGGATTTCTGCAGAAAAATAATTGGCTTTGTACCCCAAGACCAAATATTAGGAAATGCATTTACCCCTAAAGGCAGATGAGTGCAAATGTCAATATAGATGTATGTAAATATGTATGTATAAATATGCATTCTTCATCTGGTAATCTAGACACATTTACTTGCAATCGCACAGATGAATGAATGTATTGAAATTGAATTAATGGAAAGAATAAAAGACTATGGAAGGTCAGGTTTGTCGTGTTATACAACAAATACTAAATAGTATGTCTATGGGACCACACTATAGTCTACAATAGTTATTGCAATCTCATTCAGACTTACATATTAGGTTGTTCATACATTTTCTTTTATGTTTTGTTCTATGAAATCAACACTTACAGCTTGTGAACGACACATAGGATTGATTTAAAAATGTGTATGCGTCTTCATAAAGGCAGTGGAATGAAACACACACTATTGCAGATTGTCATATCAAAGCATTCCCTCAATCACTGAAAACTTCCACCCACTGGCTATAACAGATCTATGAGCATAATCATTTGGGAGTGGCTTGATTTGTTGTGGGAAAATACCCTAGTTGTGTACTTCATTATAGGTGCTATTAGAATGGTGGTACAGCAGTTAAAATGATCGCAGCTAACAAAAAATGCCTTGCATTTTCTCTGACATGCATATCCATTAACTACATAGGTCTCAAATGTGTAGTTGTTTTGCTGATGAGTAAGAAATGACCTGGGTGGCAAGGGAAGCAAACAGAATCTTATTTTACCTAGTGCAGAGCCAATGAAAATGCACTTTTGCAATATAGGTTTCTTTTGAAACTTCACATCTGAGACATGAATGAAAGTATTGCATTAGCTACAATCACTTTAAAATGTAGTCCCAATCTCAGCTGTTGTAGATACACCATTCACTTTGTACATAGTGTTGAAGCTGGAGTGCAATAACCCAGTTTCTGTCACCGCAGGCAGCAGGAAGCCAGATTAGTTTAAATCCTACTTATTCTCCAACTATGCCCCCTCTGGCTATTTTCTGGTTAAAGGTTTTGTTAATACAGATTATAATAATCAAGCCTGACAAATAAAGACTGGCATCAGTGTAGTTTCCTTTGTCACTAAATTCAAGTAGCAGGATAACTGGTTTACTGGTCCACGGAGACAGTGGAAGTACATTACCTGTTCATTGGAGTTGAACACTTACAGCAGTGCACAGCTGAATTTGTTTAGCTCTTGCCTTGTGACCTTGCTCCCAAGAGTATCAGCAGAGGATTGTGAGCTCACACAAAGGGATCTTTAAAAGCAAAACCCGAACTAGTTGCGTTGTGAGAGTTCACATTTAATAAACGGCGCGCACCGTATCTTTTTGAACTGCAGTACCTGCCTGTTTGTGTTTTCAGTTCCTCCTTCTGGCCTGACGTCACTCCAATGCCATTTCCTGCCACACCAGGGTTAAAAGGAAGTCGGTCATCAAGAAAGGGGTGGAGCTTCAGCGCACTAACTCATCGACCCTGAAGGGAAATTATGTGGCATCAGCGAACTGGAGGAGCGGCTGCACTCGTTTACCAAGGGGTCATGTGTGAGTGTAAAAATAGGGGTCGAAGAGATGTAATCTGTTCCTTCATTTTGGTTAAGAAACAACCAGGAAGGACCTGTGTTTACAACTGTGTGAATTACATTGTGAGTGTTTAGTTTGTTTTGTCTTGTCTGAAAATACTGTTTGTTATTGTTTAGATGGCTAACACGATCCAGAGCTGTCGCCATAGGTCAGCACAAACTCAGACAACATCACTGCACTTTCTTTCATTAAGGACTGTATAGTCACTACGAGCACTCGAGCACGCACTGTGGACTTGTGTTTGTGTTTGTGTTACGTGTGGGTGAATAAGAAAGGGACAGTTTATTATTTGGGAACCAACCGTGAATTTAAACAGAGCAATACATACTGCTGCATTGCCTGTTCATTGGTTATTATTTACTGTTGTTACGCCATCAGGCAATTGGATTACAAACCATTAAACAACATTGCACCTGGATTATAATCGTCTCCCTGTTTATTGATCACCTGCACACTGTTAACCATTTTGCCACATGGTTAACTTACCTGTTAAACACTTTCATTTGCCAAGTAGATCTCATATGTGCAGCTTTGAATGAAGTGTATGTTTCAGCAAACACATGTTGTGTTTTAAAAAAAGGATATCTGTTACCATACTTGAGTAAAGAAAGGTCTCAGTCTGCATACTCCCAGGTGGTTTGGTTTCGTTTATTCACTTTGTGTCTGCAGGGCCAGCACAGATACATCTCAGTAGTGCAAGCACTTTCTACTGCGATACAAAGAGAGACATAAATTGCCCATACTATAGAAAATATAATAATATAGAAATAAAAGAAAGAAAACCTCATAATTATTTCTTAAACAGGTTCATCCCAAGTACAGATGATGCCCTGAGCAAGTTATTAAATATTAAAATCCTCAGGAACTTGTAATGACCAACTCCCCAAAAGACAAAGGCTTTACTGGAGCTGGTTTCCTAGGCAGGGTTTAGTTCTGGAAATGTTCAGTTTCAAATAATTACTTCCTAAATAATTATATCTGTCACTAGATTTAAAATTGTTTTATATAAAGCATAATAATTCTGGTATTTTCTTTTTTTTTTAACGAATGATTGACATATCATTAAAATATAAATTACATAGTAAAGAGGACCACTAGATATCACTGTTAGTTTAGAAAAAAGCTGCCCATGGATTCTCATAATTCATTAGAGAAAACAGATTTAGATAATGAAAAGAAAAAAGGTGCTGGAATTGTGGTGACAATTTTACAAAACTATTTATAGTAATGTTCTTTTACTTGGTATGGTACAAGTTATAATTGAACTGAAAATACTTATTTGCTATAAAATGTGTTTCTTTCAAAACTGCTCAATACAGTGCTCGATATAGTGCATGGAAGTGCATGACATTTAAAATATATGAAATGATTTCATTAGCTGTAGCTCTTTAACTATGGAAGACCAGTAGAGGAATATGCAATTGATTGAAACAGTTTTGGATCTAATTACCGCCACTTATGAAAATCAAACATCCAACAATGTATTTTAGTCCCTTGAGTTTACATGTCAGTAAAATATGAAAATATGTATATATTTAAATGATTTCAAGGACCTGACACTGTTTAGAATATACGTCAGTATTAGTTATTCAAGGACATTAGGTTTTGAATTCCCTGCCGTGCAAGTTTTTATTTATTTTTTTGGCAGTATCACTGATGTCAAGCCAGTAAGCAAAACAAATATAAGTGCTGCACTGTGTGATTTCACAGCAGTCAGAAAATATGTATAACAGTCATCATAGTGAAACTATAAAAGTGCTGCTCTGAGGGAACATAGGATGGGAAGCAGGTGTTTTTTGGGTTTTGTTTTCATCTGTGATGGAAATAAACTATAAAAGGATGTTGGTGTCTACATTTAAACTATGTATTTTGTTATTTATTGTACAATTCCATTATCATTTTATGATGGTTCCAGTCATTTTTATTTGAGTTACTCAAATACTGTGTTTTCTGTGTTAAGGTGGTTTTGCTCGATTTCAGCAGCTGCTCTTCTGTTCTAGTTGCCTTCCACAGGCATATGAAACAAAGACGAGAATCAAGTGTCTTTGTATTATTAAGCACCAGAAACCTCTAGTAACCAGCAGTGTATTGCCAGCATCATAATTGAAATCCTTCTGCCGGCTCTTCCTTTTATAATGTAATAGATGACTATGGCAGTCAACCAACATTGAAGAGTTATGCTATTCTCACTGCCCATACTGGATTCATAGGCTAAATAGTCTTCAGTCTTTTTATCCATAGCCAAAGACAACATTTCTCAAATGTGGCAAAGTGGCTGCTGAGTGAGTACAGGTGCAGAGGTGATGCAGGGCAGGATAACACAGACAGAAAACTGTAATCCAGTTTGGAAAAGGGCTTCTTCTTATTTGTTTAATCCAGGTCTGGTGACCAAAACAATAAACCCCGGCAATACACACTAAAGTGTAATGCACAGAGGTAATGATAATAATAACGGGTTGCAGCCCAAACAATAAACATACTTTATCTGCTTCACAATATTACTGAACATCAGTCACCAGTCCTGGGTGCATGCAGTAGTGCTCGTGGTGGGTGATAACAGGTTATTTTGTGACTGTGGTGTAGTGCTGTTCCGGCTTTGTGCTGGCCCAAGGCGACAGCTCCGGATACGTGTTAGCCATCTGGTGGATTACAAACAGACAATTACTAACAAGCACAAACAAACAAAACACCCACGAATGTAATAGAAGTTTTCACTAGGGTCTCGCACGGTCCTTCTAGTCTCTTAAACAAAAACCAAGTGAAGGAATGGATTGCTATTTTCCATCCCCTTTTATGCTGTCACACATATCCCCTTGGTAAACAAGTGCAGCCGTCTCTACAATCTACAGCTGCTACGTCGTTTCCCTTCCGGGTCAATACGTTCTTGTAACCGAGTCTTGCCTTCTTACAGACTAACCGACTTCCTGACCCTGGGACAGAACTGTCAGGCCAGCCCATCCAAAGAACTTTATTTTCGCTGCTTAGCTCCCTCACAGGTTGGGAGGGAGATTTACAACCAAGATTCATTGTATTTCTGTCACAGGCCACAAGCAGGTTTTTGTGCGGCCACTGCAGACCCAGTGGTGTGCCCAGTAATTCATGATTGAATTAACTTTAATGTTAATTCTCCATTATGTAAATAAGGATTTTACCATGTGCACAAGACATGTGCATATTTATGCAACAGACTTGATAATAAACTTGAAAAAATACAAAATGTCATGACTTAGTGTGGAACTGCACGTTCAGACTTGCATTGATTGTAAGCAGAATGCTGCATTTCTGAATATACAGTTTCTGGTTGTAGAGGGGATAACACAAGCAATTTCAATAGGGATTTGGTCAAGAGGCAAATGTTATGCAAAATTATATAGAATACTGGTAGGCAGAGGGGCTGCATTAGACAGGTTTTACTATAGTCGGTTCAAATCTCACTGTATGAAGGTGAAGAAAATTAATATCATTATTAGTAGCAAAGGGGCTTGTTTGTAAGTTTGTCCCCATTTGTCCCAATGTGACTCTCCCTCTGGAATCACAACAATGATTGGCAATCTAATTACACTCTATTGTACAATGCACAAAATAGACTAGCAATACAATTCACTGCTCCAGACAGAATCGTATAAGACGTACAGCAAAGAACCAGCAGAGCACCCTCGAGGAAATGCATGACTTCACTGCTGTCAGACAGAAAAGGTTAGGAATGTGGATTCCAAAACTCTAAAGTGGAATATAGAGAAAAAAAAAAAAAAAAAAAAAACCCATCATAAGACGTAAGACTACGAGAGAAGTTTGGGACTTTATGTTAACTACCACCTGTTAATAAGAATGGCCCCTTTTATCCACCTCTTCAGAAAAAAAAGATGTGACATTACATTGCTCAAGCAGTCTGTCACAAGAGACTATTTATATTAGCTATATGGATAAATTGACTCTTTTGATCTTTTAGTTTCATCTTAAATTTGAATTTGCACAATAACATTTTAATAACAATTTTCAAGGTTTCAAAGAGAATGGCAATTCATTTTTTTATGCACAATGCATATTACACATGTTAAGTAGGTTCTCTTTGTGCAGAATAGCATTTGAGAGCTGCTTATTCAATAAGTAATGACCTTCAGCAAATGAAAAGTCAAACCCCAAGTGTACATCATGCCCCAACTATGGGGAATTATCTTGACTATTAAAAATAAAAAAAAATAAAGTGCCTCATTTGAGCACTGTTTTGTTTGTTTAGTTTTTGTTTTATTTTTTTTATAAGTTTGTATGCCTGTTTATCCCTTGTTTTTGTAAAATACACACCCAGATGTTTTACAGTGCTATTATTATTGTATTTATTTTTTATGAATAATTGTAACAGGGCGAGACCTGTGCTGACTATTTGATATGCATGATCCTGTAGTGGAAGGGGTCTACCTGTCAATCATGGCGATGACACAGAGAGGTTGGGTGAAGGTGTGTTCTCGCCCTCTCTCTGAGTGGTCGGGAGGCGGGCCTTGCGGGTTGCCTGACCTATATAAACTGTGCTTTGTTATTCCTCTGCCCCGCCCATCTAGGAAGAACCACTGTAACAGCCCTGGTCGTGAGGGACTGGAAAAACAAACAAGGCAGAGGAAGACAGCCATCAAAAGAAAAGAAACCACAAAAAATAATTGTAATCATGTACCTGAATTGGGAAGTGTGTAAATAGTGGGGAAACCCCAAGAGTATAGCAGGGGAATAGCAAAGCTCAGGCTGAAGACCCGAGCCATACTGGTAGCGACAGTGGGGGAAAGCAACAACTTTTATTTGTAGTTTTGTTATTGTGTTTTATTTTACTTTTTTCTTTCGGCATTTTGTTTTATTATTTTGAGCACCTGTGTGTGCACCACGAGTGAACGGCCAATCTTTTACATTGCTGAAATTGCGTTGTGCTTTGACCACAGTGCCACACTACCACCTTGTGGCAGATATAAATCAATGCGCCAAGCGGCTATTCAACAAAACAATTCTGTTTTGTGTCCAGTGAATTCCCACACCTTCCCACAATAATAAATAACATTAAAACGAATATTAACCATAATATATGACTACAGCTATGATTACTACGACTATGTCTTTAACAAATGAAAAAAAAAAAAAAACTCAAAACATAGATTAGTTTATGTAATGGCTACTTTGTTGTTTCCTGGTTAATCTTTGTGACTTGCTGCCTGAAAATAATATACCTCTCTGTTATGATATGTCAATATGCAAATGAGAATAGTAGAAACAAAATGACAGGTTTGAATTAGAGGAGAATTGAAATGGATTGTTTTCCATCCCACAACTGTTTAATGGAATTATAAATAATGTATGAGAAATCAAAAAATTGTGCTAAGGTAGTTAACAAAATAATTCCACAAAAGACACCTGTGTTGCACTTCTGTTAGACCCACACGCACAGTTGGTTGTAAATGGGAGTTTTTTTAAGAAACAGTTGCTATAGCAAACACACATTTTAATTTTTATAAGCTTCTGCACTAGTTTATATGCCTTACTCTCAGCATCTGGGACAGGAAGGAAGCCATTGAAGAGACGGAGACAATTTACCATCCAGGTCAAATGACCAAACAAGTGCAACTCCTACTATAATGATTACACGAGAGTAGATGTTAAAACATTATGCTGATTTGAACTCGGCTCTCGCCAAGATAAACACCAACTAAGACGTAGCTTTATAGTAAACTAATGTGATCCGTCTGCATCTCCATCCATTTGCATTTCTTTCCATCTGATGATCTAGATATCTTTCTGCCTGGTGTTGATGGCTGGATGGAGGAATATTGTCATTTGTGTGTAATACTTTGGTGGAACTGGTGGCAACTTATTGGTCAGGTTACGCTTATCTCTTCCAATGCTAAGGCCAAACATCACAGCACCTGGCCACGGCGCCACGTAAACCGTCCTTGGCTAAGACCCTACCTTACATCCTGTCAAAATGTGCCTTAGTGATGCAGGTGATGAACACAATAACACAATATATATATATATATATATAATTATATATATATATATATATATATATATATATATCCCCCCCCCAAAACCTATACATTGATCAGTGATCCTAGGTTTGTGCAATAAAAAAATAACAAAATTCTCAGTTAAAAAATTTAAAAATCTGCGTTATTCCACAACTAAAATAAAAGGCTGAAATTATAAGATACACAAACAGTACTATTAAATGACAGTTAACACAGGAAGTATTTATTGGTACACTTTTAAAATCTAAGGAAGTTACAAGCGCACCAGTGCCATCAATCAATAATATAAACAATAGTATCATTTTGCTTTAAACAGTACAAATACTTGTGTAGTAATAATACAAAATAAAATAAAAATAGTATTCTTATTACCATATCTCCAAGTTAGTCTTCCTTATCTGGATGGCTATTGCCAAACTCTTTGACCCGATTAGGGTTGATTTTTATCGTTTCTCGGCATCTTTAAACAGCTTGTTCAGTAATAACAATGCACTGTATACAGACGTAAACTACAGCTATGTTCCAACATGAATGTGACAGTGCGCCTTGTTCAACCTTGACCTCTGTACACCAGAAGCAGTTTTATTGAACAAGTATGTTTAGAAATTTAAAGCAAAATTGCCTGTGTTGAAGTGGTTATCAAACAAACAAACAAACGCCTTGCGCATGTTCTTTTGCTCCACCCCAATTGTAAAACAGAAAATTCTCCACCAGCATAGAAATGGATTCCTAGGATCCCCGGTAATGATTGTACGATTTATAGAATGGTTTTGTCAGCTACATCTTACTTCAGACAGAGTAAATCAAAAGTGGCTTTAAACAGCACTCAACCTTCTCACAGTTACATTTGAAGAAAACCCACTTGCTACATCATGAGTATGGAGAACTGTCACAAAGACGGCTGCAGTGGGTGACGTCAGACCAGACCAGGAACCAGGAAATAAACAAAAGAGAGGTGGGGTTTGGTGCAGCTGAGCAATTGTTCTCGCTCAGTATTTAAAAACAAAACAGACAGAAAATAAAAGGTTGACAGACAAACAAGACACAGGACACGGCACTTGAAGTCAAAACAAAAAGACAAACAAAATGTAGTACACAGACAAAACACCATGAGCTTGTATTTCAACTATTAACTATTCTTATTACCTCCATCTCCAATCCCGTTTTCCAGTCACCGAACACACAACCCAGAGTGAGTGAAAACATGCAGCTTTTATGCAGCTGTACCGAGACTCGATTGCTAATCAATCGTTCAATTGGAGTCTCAGTACAACTGCATGTGAATTAATAAAAGTGCAATTCCCCGTGCTCACATATTATTTTACTTCCACGTGAAGTGCTGTGCAATCCTCGTGCCTAAATACAAAAATATACATTTTAAATACTTGTGCTCACAACCCATATTTGTATCCTGTGTATTTTATACATAAACACCAACATTAAACACACTACATACAACAAAAAAACACTTATAAACATAAAGGGGCAGGAAACTCTGCCACAAGAACTCACAAAAGGGACCAGCATGTGGTATGTGGTGGTTTTATGACATGGACATAATGTAAACAAGCATAATGCAGTGATATGCAAGCTGCATTGATGAACACAGTTGACCACATGTTTTCTTGCACACTGAAACGTATGATTCATTTACAAGGATGCACCAAAAATTATGATATATATATATATATAATATATATATAATATAATATATATATATATATATATATATATATATCTGATTCTTCTATGATTTAAATGATATTATAGTGTTTTATAGTTCTCATACTACAGGTTATTGTTACAAATAAAACTATTCTGGTTACAAGAGAATGACTGCAATGAACCATGCTGTGAAAAGATATTTCAGATCAAAAGAGTCATATGTTGCACATAGAGAAAGAATTGCAACCGAAATGTCAAATCCTTCTGTCACTTAAGCTTATATTACATTAAATCAAAGTCTTTGGATGTCATATTTACATTCACCGACTGTATCTTTGACTATTTCCAAGTTGGTCCCTTTTTCAACAATGTCTCTGTATTAAAACTCCTGGTTGTTGTATTACTCTTTTTGGAGCATCTGCAAAATTGTACATGGTCTGTAAAGTTAATTACATTTCTGCAGCACATTTGACTGTTTTTATTATGCATACAAATTCATTTGTTTGCCCTGCATAAAATAATAAATCAGGTCCCCAAAGCCCAGCACCAGTTATCGGATAACACTGTGTAACAATTTTTTTTTTGTTGTTCCTGGGTAGTAAGTGTTATTTCCTAATTGCTTATGCCTCAAAAGTATAGAAAATGGTTATTATTCCCCACAAACTTTGCTTTTGTGACCAGGACAGTGATATTTCAAAATATCACTATTTCCAATGGGAAAACGGGCAAATGTGTGTCTTTTTGTTCACATAAAGTCAGAAAAAAACAACATATGAATCCAAATTAACATGTATTTATACTAAAGTAATACAAAAATGACTACAAAGCATTTAGAAGTGAGTAGTTTTTCGAGATTTACGATTATACTGTATTTACAGTATAATCGTAAATCTCAAAAAACTAAAAGACACACATTTGCCCGTTTTCCCATTGGAAGTAGTGATATTTTGAAATATCACTGTCCTGGTCACAAAGCAAAGTTTGTGGGGAATAATAGCCATTTTCTATACTTCTGAGGCATAAGCAATTAGGAAATAACACTTACTACCCAGGAACCAAAATTGTGTTACATAGTGTGATTTGTGCCCACCTCCTGTACAATACATACCGCTTGAAGCAAGTACAGCACTGAGATACAGGTGGGGCATTCCAGGTGAGCATGATTACTGAACTTTCCTGAAGCCCATTGAGCTTCAGCAGGAGAGATGTGAATTAAGCAAGATGAAGAACGTGGAATGAAAGCAAGGAGACAGGGCTCTGTTAAAATATTAGCATGCTATTGCCTAACAGTAACATGGTAGGTAAAAGCACTGTAAAAATGTTTTAAGTAAAATACACACAACATTTTAACGTTCTAATGTTGCAACCAAGTTTCCAGTGTGATGATATATTTTGTGTTATGAAACTGAAAGTTTTCGGTCAGAATCTAGTGTGGCTTTGAAAACAACTCAGCAACAGCTATTTATACACATGGTGTTGTGAGAAAGGCATCTCAGAAATAATCCTTATTTGATTAAATGTTATGGTATTGTGCTGACAACATTCAATGTGACTGGTTATATACTAAATCTAAATCTTACTCTTAAGCAATTTCCAAGAGCAGGCATACATTTCTATTAATGTAACTGGGCTCTCGAATGAGTACTAATGCAGTCTCCCCTATGCAAACATATCCAAACTCAACCCTTGAATTTCACGATGCTTCACAATTATATGCATCAAATTATTTATTATGTCCTTTCTCCCTCTACCATGTGTCTCATCAAGCTTATTCAAAGGAAATGCATGACCTAGCTCACTGAGTGATTTATTTAGTAAAAGTATTTTACTGTCCCATAAATTGTAACAGCTGTCAGAGAACGTTTTCTAATTTTCTTAAGCACTAAAGGGCTTTGGAAACATTTGTTTTCCAGCACAGACTGATATAAGCCCTAATTCCACATAACTTTCCTGAGTATTTATCAATGGTAATAAATTTGTTTTGCTGCTTTGCCAATTAACTTGCTCCGTCTGTGGTTTGCACTTACATTAAGGCAGATGTACACTAAATACAATCTGATTAAGACAGACTAAAGATTTATCTTGCCAAGATACAGTATATTTTGTGCGATTATTAACCCTTAAACTTTTGGTTGTCTTTGAGAGATAGTATAGAAAAAAAGATAGTATGTTAAAAAAATAAATACATAACTGTACAATGATGTTGCTGATTGACTGATAATGTTGCATTGTGTCAACCTACAACACATCATATTGCATCCTGTGTGTGTCAGCTGTCAGACAGTAATGACCTCCAGTAAGAGTTCATGGGTGAAATTGCTGAAATTGCCTTATACATTTGCATTTAACATTTAGAACACAGGGCAAGAGACTAACACCAAGGCAAAAATTGTTAGCTCCTGATTTTAGGGTGCTAGGTGGGCACAAACAGAGGTGAAATCGTGCCTTTAATTATACCCTTTAACCTTATTTTGTGTTCCTTTCTTAAGTTAAAAACATCATTAAAAAAATTCAGTACAAAGATCTGTAAAATTACATTCATATTTGAACAAAGACAAGATTTGTTTGGGTGACTTTTGTATCTCTTTGCTAGGATCCTTAACAAGTTGGGTTTTCTGCTTTGAAAGTTCTCATCTTTCATGCAGTGTCTATTGTTATCGAAGTAATTATGTGTACAGTATTCACAAAATGCTTCAGAGGTTATGTTTACAGTCCCCCTGTGGTGTTCTGTCACTTTTAACTGGAAAAATAAATGAAGATGGGTTCAATCGCGGCTATCTTTTTAGAAAAGCGCAAACATTTCTTCCCTGCTGAAAACAAAACATAAACTTTCTCATGCTGTTGTGTAACAATTAAAAAAAGTTAAAAAGAGAAAATAATTGTTGCATTTTCATAACCCATTTACCACACACTGTGTAAATCCAACAACGATGCTTTTTTATGGATTTATGTTCAATTTTAGTGTTGCTGTTACATGCTGTAAATGATGTTGTATTATACAAAATAAAAACCTTTCAAAGGTACCAGTTAGAAAATGTGTCATTAAAACAGGAGTCAAAAAGCTTGCATTAAGTGTACTGTATATATGTCTAAACTTTTCTTGGGACTTTCTAACGAAATTCTCAACAAAAATAAGCCTTAACAAATAACTGATGATTACTGACCGTAATATAACACTAAAGTTAAACCTTAAATAGTAAGTATTAAGAATTATTAAAGTATGCAGTAACTGTTATAGAGTTTTGTTTCAAGATATCCTAAAAAGAGTGGGGATTTATTTATTTATTTTTATTTTTTTATTACTTATTACCTCATTACGCCATGTCGTGATCATCTTTGCCACACACTTTCAGGATAATTGCTAGTGTCTTACACTAGTGTACTGTGTAAGAGTGGATGGATGAAAAGCAGGTAAAATAGCTCCCAGTACCCAGTACTGACATTAAAATAAGTCCCTGTACCAGTGAGTATCGGCAGAAATGTACCCCTGGCGTTCATCAATAAAGCATAATAGTGTAACTCATGGGCAATAATTTGAATAGCAAATGTTATATAGTACAACTTAACATTAAATGAAAATACTGTTCATTGCTAATTTCAGAAAATTGTGGGGTTTTTTGTAATAATAATAATAATAATAATAATAATAATAATAATAATACTCAGTTTCATTGCAAAATCGAATTAGAAAACTCATATTTCAATATGACTATTAATTATGCCCTTATACTTGGATTAAATACATGTACTGATAGAATGCAGCAAAAGTAATCAGACAAACTAATTGTATGTCTCCAGCCCATGCATGGTAAATGACACTACCTTGCTTAATAAAAATAAACTGACCAACTCATAGAAGCAACTGATTTATTATAAAGCAGCTTCCAGAAAGACTCCCAGCGAGGCTACAACAGCCCTTTGAATCTTCTTTTTGGAACTAGTTAGCAATTACATTCATCCTCAAATTACTGTCAAGTTCTATTCATATGAGGATGAGGATGCCCATGCCGTCACATTCCCCTTTACAGCTTTGTCCGATTCACTGCTTATTCCAGGTTTGTTCTTGTTAGGGACTTCAACTGACTTTTTATTTTCTTTCAATATTTTCGCATCTTTAGTTTTATTTGTATCTGTAAATTCAATATCCCTTTAAATTATGTCTACAGACCTAATTAACAAGTGTGACTTCAGCTTTTTACTTCAAATGATGCATTTTTGTAACAAAGGTTTAGGATGTTATCATTACCTGAATGCCTATGTGTTTGTACACAATCTACGATACTATATTTTAATATCTGAAAATTTAAAAATGTTGGTAAAAATCACCATAGCATCATATTTTATTTTATCTTCTGAGATAAAAACTGAAAATACTTTTTTTAGCACTTTCTTTCCATCTCCATGTCTATCATTGGCTATCCAATGACAGCGATGTCTCTCGAAGATCCAAACAATCTGTTTCTGTTGGTTTTCCCATATCTGATCCAACAATATAACACATGCTGGACAGAAAAGGAAGCTCTATAAATACAGGTTTATGATAACACTAATTAAATTAACTTGTCCAAGTATAATTCAAATTAACTTACAGCAATAATTGCATGGGCTCCATTTTTTTAAAAGAGTGAGGGATCAAACTAAAGGGATGCTACTACCAGCCAAAAATCTGTTAAAATGTTATTTAAAGATACTGGCTCATTAAGCATTGATCAGTTTAAGAACATGGGCTATTAAGTATTTTGTAAAATATAGATTAAATACTAAATCCCACCCACTCACCACCCCCATAAAACCAGCGGTTCTGCACAATTCTTATTAGAGATCTGCCAGGAAAGACAGGTGCTTTGCTGCAAGCAACTTTTTTTTCATCTCTTAGATATCCAGAGAACAAATAGAAGTCTGTGTTGCAGACTTAAGGTCTGCAACACAGCATGGAGGTGGATACATTTAGTTTGAGAAACAATTTTGTTCACATAATGGTGCATCTGATTGTAAATAATAGAACAGAAACATCTGCATTGGCAAGGAAATGCACACTCTAGAAATAGCTGGCTGAGACTCTACTAGATGCAGTTTTTTAAAGCCAAAACTTCACATATCCATGCGAAAAAAGCCCAATACAATGATAAAGGCTAGTTGTGTTCTTACTACAACAGCATCTTTCCAAAATTTCCAGTAAAATGAAATTATTTTTAAAGTTGGAACCCGACACTTTTCAGATTAGTGATTTATTCAGAGTATTGGATGAAAACACTACCAATGTAATATTGCCTTTGTAATGCAGTTGGCATCTGAGCCCACTGCATTTAATTGAAAGGCAAGAGCTGGATGTGAAACGCAAACCATGCGGTTCAAAGACAAACGTTTTATTATTCAAATGTGTCATCAAATGTTAGTAATAACCCTTTAATCAAACAGACACAGCTGTAAAATTTGTAAACAATAATTACTGAAGCTTTGTTTAGATAGGCATTTAATTATGATTGCATGGTTCAGTTTATTGGTCAATTGGGACTACCAGGTAGGATTTGTGAGAGTATGACGTTCAGTAAGACTGAACTTACACTCCACTATCGACTCCAATGTACAACAAGTCATAGCTTTGCTGGTAAACTAAAGTGAAAGAAATGAGTTGCATTGCATGGGCGATAGAACACAGCAGCCTTCTCTGTTTGATGGCACTATTTAATGAAGCTCTGAACACATCACTGCATTTACATTACACGTCTTAACATTTGATATGCTGTAGTATTAAAATAAACCATTCCTGCATTACCAGTGCAGTGTGCCACATGTGTTTAGAATAAGGGGCTAATAGAATGTTAATACAAGCTTTGCTACTGTATGGATTTGTATGATTACTTATTGCTGTTCAAAATGAATCAAGAAGTTCATGGGACAGGGCATTGGCGTTTTTCTTAATTTAAACAAGATAAAAACAAAATACAATCACAGAAAACAATTTCTCCCATTCTGTATGAGTTTGCCGGGATTGGGGATTTAACCACATCCACGCTGTCAAACAATAACAAACAAAAACACAAACCAATACATTTAAATACAACAAATCATACTAAACACACCCCAAAATAATACACTCCTCAGCAGGGCTTTTCTGCCCTACCACACCCTATATATATATATATATATATATATATATATATATATATATATATATATATATATATATATATATATATATACTGTGTGTGTGTGTAGAATGTGTGTATATATATATCTATATATATATATATAATATAATATATAACATACTGTTTGTTATGGTTATAAATTTTAGTATTGTTTTATTTGTATAACTTTTTTGAGAACCATGAATTTACAAATAACTGAATTCACTAGACACTGATCAATATGAAAGATATCGGCAAGCCAACACAAAAGTGAATACACTTTGAATTTAAATGCTCCCAATGGTAAGTATACCTGCAGTATTTTGCAAGTCACTCAATATGCATATTGATTATGAAGACAGTCTTATTGAAGTGATTGAAATTCAGGGGGAACAGGAATTTGAATTCCCACAAGAAGCTTTCCCATGGACTGGCTGAGAGTAATGCTCATTAGTGTTCAAGAGCTCTCATCATATACAATAAAACACAATGGGTTTGTAAATGTTTGACTCTATCAAAGGCACGTTAAAGTGAATTTAAATGTTAGCTAGCGTAGTTCAGGGGGCGTGCAGCAGGGGGCTTCCAATTTCCTGTCAATTAGTATCTATTTTCTATTTAAGCTCTGATCACTTGCACCTTCGCTGTCTAGCGTTTCGTTTTTGTAGCAAACGCTCAGATGCTATCTTTTCGTGCTTCACCGCTAATCTACACTTCGTTGCCTTTCACTGGAGGTCAATTCTCTGCCAGCGCTCCCAAGATATTATCAAATATTTTCCTACCTGCTCCGGTGCTGCTTCTCATCATTCAGCTTCTCCATTCGGCTGCTCTTTTCAGCCTCCAGCCCAGCAACAGCACCATCCAAACTGCAGATTCATTTCTCAACTCGTCCCCATCTTTATTAGACAGACTGGCCCTCCACTGAAACCTTTAAAGCTCCATCAACATCGACATTCCCGTCGTCAGCGTTTGCCTTGCCATAGTTCCTCTTTTTAATCTACCACAAAGATCTGTCATCTGAACATTTCTTTACTTTTCGCTTGCAATCAAGCGCTCCTCCTCCGCTCCCAGAGCCAGCACAATTTATTGTTCCTTCATAAGATCCTGCCCTGGATTTCTATTAGCTACGTTCAACGTTTTAAAGACCTAGCCACTCAATTTCATACTCCATTTCAACCTGTGGCAGCTCGTGCCAGTGAATGGTCACAACATGCTCCAACAACACTGCTGTTCTGCAACATTTCCACCAGCGCCTCTCAGTCCATGGCTACCATGGCAATGCCCTCATTGCGTGACTGCGGGGAGTGGTAAGTCACCATGGTGACCAGGCAGCTTCATCTGCACTGCAATAGACAATAAACTGCTCCCAACCAATCAATAGGTTTTGCAGACGCCTCGGAGCAACACATTCTTCATCCTCTCTGATTCTGCAGCGGTCTCAGATCTCTGCAATCTTCATCTCTGCCCAAAAGCAGCCCCATCTCTGGCTCCATCTAAATCTGCCTTAACACTGAAAGACCAATATCTACTGCATTCAGCAGATCCCTACTCTCTACAGCAGACCACCGCACTCTACCTATGGTAGTCCTCCCTTCTCTATTGCAGATCTCTGCTCTCACAGCTGGGCCTCTGTACACAACTGACAGCACTCCATTGTTTTCTTCCTCAGACCTCTGCTCTGTTCAGCAGATCCTGCCATCTACTGTTAATCACTCATCACTACAGCAGATCTCCACTCCCTCTTCAGATCAATGATTTACCCATGGAGATCAGCTGCCTCTCGGCCACCTTCCATGCTTACTCCATCACTTGGCTGCATACCTCAAAACGGATCAATTCAGCATGGTCGGTCCACTCACCCGTCAAGTATCAAGTCCCCTATCTCCCTTTTCAAGGTATCTCCACAGCAGGACCTCCCCCCCCTCCTCAGACCTCATCTGTTCATTGATTCTTCTCACTCCTATCAACACTCGCCTCACCTTCGAGCAGACCTCCCTCCTCTCCACCCTCGCCTCCAGAGCAGGCCTCCCTCCCTGCCTCTGAGCATGGCTCCCTCCTCTCCACCTTCGCCTCTGAGCGGGCCTCACTCCTTGACTCCACCCTCACCTCCGAGCAGACCTCCCTCCTCTCCACCTTCACCTCCAGAGCAGGCCTCCTCTCCACCCTCACCTCCGAGCAGGCCTCCCTCCTCTCCACCCTCACCTCCAGAGCAGGCCTCCCTCCTCTCCACCCTCACCTCCAGAGCAGGCCTCCCTTCTCGACTCTCAAACCCCCCTCCCTTCCTCCCAGCCTGATCGCGAATATGGGGGAGCTGATCCTCCTCCGCAGTGGATTCCTAATTTCATTCATCCTTCCCTGATATAGTTGCTGCTCCTCCTAAAAATGCTAGCATGCCCGGAGTGGGGGGCTACCTGTCTGGCGGGGCCACTAGAGGTTTTCCCCTAATCAGCCTCAAGGGGTTTTTTCCTCTCCACTGAGCAGCAGGTATACACAGTCATATTGCACTAAATTACTAACCATCCTCCTGTTTGTCCTTCTAGTCTTTTGTTTGTTATGCGCTGGCGTGTGCTGTCTTTTGTTTGTCTCAAGGTGTGGGAGATTTGGTGAGGAGCCGGGGGTCCATCCTTTTGGGGGGCAAGTGATCTCACTTCCCCGACCTCAGGGCAGGCTTCAGCCTCCCTTGACCTTCAGGGGGGTTCTCACCATGTGAGTCAGAGCGGACCCCTGGCCACACTCTGTTCTTTCGCAGCTCCTGCGCTTATCTTGCCTCACTCAAGGCTCTGTTCTATACTCTGTCTCAGTTCGGGACGTGGCTACTCATGCTCAAGTCCCATACTAACCTCTATGCCTTGTTCTTATCTCATGTCCCAGGCAGCGAGAAGTCTCGGCCAATTGGGGGTCTAACGAGTGCCCCTTTACAGAAGTCTTAGACGCTGGGTACCTCTACCTCTCTATCTCCTTTCATGTCCCGGTCTTCTGGGACCGTCTTCCTCTGAGGGGCAGCTCCCAGAGTCATAACCCTCATATGTGTTTTCAGTCACTAGGTCCTTCGGCCCTGGATCACGTCAGCATCGCTGCCCTCAGTCAGTGACCACTTTCTGTATCCTGTCTTCGGTTGCTGGGTCCTTCGCCCCTGGGCTCGTGTCGGCATCGCCACCCTCAGTCAGTGACCACTTTCTGTATCCTGTCTTCGGTTGCTGGGTTCTTCGCCCCTGGGATCGTGTCGGCATCACCTCCCTCAGTCAGTGACCACTTTCTATCCTAGCTTCCATGTCCAGCTTCGCTAGTCTGCTACTAGAGTGGGCCTTGCCTGCTCTTCTATCCTAGGTCCGGTCCTTTCTAGCCAGCACTCTGTCCTACTTACTGCTCCCTTCTGCTTCTTCTGCCCTATCCCTACCCCCCCAGCTCACGCCCCATGAAGTACTTGAAAAATAATTCCCTCCAATGCATGCCTGAACACAGACCATAAATACTGCAGCTAGCTGGAATGGCGCTGCATATAAAACACCCCAATAACACAGGTTTTCACCTGCATACAAAACACCCCAATGACACAGGTTTCCACACACTACTGGTGTTCAAATACTGTCCAATATCCTCCTGACATGGTGAATTTTGGATTGTGTTATTGTGCTTATAAAATGGCACCCTCCAACCTACCAAAGTGAATCAAAGGTTGTCAAGTTAGTCAAGCAGAGTGGTTCTGAAAGTTTCAAGCTGTGCTGCTATAGAGACATATTTGCACAGGTTGGAACACTTGGGAGCCAATGAGATTGCTCCTGTCATTGGATCAATCATGCAGTTGTATATAGGTGTCATAATGCATATAGATGTAATTGATTTAAAGTTTTCAGTTTTTATCAACATAGCTCGAAGAGGGATATGTTGTTGGTGATCCCACAAACAGACATCCTTATATCATCACAGCTGTGTCTGTAACTTGAATAACCTCTTTTTAAGTGTTGTTGTTTTATTTGACTATTTCCCCACTGTCACACTAAATGAGCTGCGTTATCTCAGCAGGGTAGCTCCTTTTCCAATAAATATTTCTAAGAAGGTTTCCTGTGTTGGTGCCCTTGGATCAAGCCCCTGTTTGTCTCCCATGTATTTAACCATTATTGTCTACCAGTGGTCAGCAGCTCTATCATACCTGTGCACCTGCAGGGACTGGGAATGTGGTCTGACTTTGAGTTCTTTACCTTATACATACAAGAATCCTTCCACAGAAGAATGGTGCAAGAGTCCCATAGGGTCACAGCCATCCATGTGAATAAACTATTGTGTTAGACATGCTCTTGGGGATGCATTGGTTTTGTTCATAACTTCCATTCCCGTAAATCAGTTTTTTTATGAATAAAATAAGATTTGCTGCCGTGGGACTTTTAAGACCGGTACAACAGTCTAAAACTGGTTCATGAATATCAAACAGATTTTTATTCATGCATTACTAGAATGAGTATGGCTTGTAAACATGGATAGTTAAAAAAAATGTAAATCATGGAAAGTAAAATCAGTGGTTGTCAAGTGGAAGAAGGGAAAAATCAAGTACATGTCACTAACCATTTCTGAAATATTATGGGTGGTTGAAACAAAGGTGGGCACAAAATTTATAGAATAATAATAATAATAATAATAATAATAATAATAATAATAATAATAATAATAATAATAATCTTTCTTTTATAAATAAATTATGATAAAAAGGCCTTTTATTAATAATTCATTGATCGAAAGAGAGCTTTTAAGATATGGTAAAATAATGTCACCAATCAAAATGATTCCCCTTGGAAGTAAAAACCCTGAGTGGGGACAAGTAGTAGTGGTGGTGACTGGGGGGTGGTCGGGGTGGTTCAGAGAGCAGAGGTGGAGGAGCTGCCAGGAGATGAAGAGAGCAGAGGAGCCGGGTAACAGCGCAGCTGCAGCCAAACTTGGGGGCTCCCACATCACCACACATCACCACCCTTGGGGGCTCCCACAACATCCCACTGAAACAGCCCACCCAAGGGACATAATAGGGGGGAGGCCTTGGGTTTAAAGGGTGGGGTGGAGTTGGCCGATTGCGGCCTGTGTACTTTGTACATGGGGGGAGGTGTGTGGCAGAGCAGAGCTCTGCCCTTTATAAATTGGCAGGGATGGGGTTAAATTCCCCTACCTGCCTGGGTTTATTGTGTTCAGGTGGCTGGGGTTGATTAGAGTAATTAACAATCAATCAGCACCCAGCCACCTGACATAAAAGGAGGCCTCAGCTTCCCATTTGGGAGATAAGGGAGCTGAGGAAGCAAGCAGATGGTTGTGCGTGTTGTTTTTGGTTTGCTGTTTTGTGGTTTTTGAATTTTCTGATCCAGTGAAGGCATCACCCAGCCTGGAAACCTTTATTTTGTAAGTTTTGCTTTGTTATATGTGTTTGAATGCCTTTGTTTTGGCCCTTGTGCCCTTTTATTATGTGTTTATTTCTAATAAAAGTATTATTTTTTTAACTGCAGTCTGTCTCTGGGCCTCTATCCACTTGCCAGCCTGTCACATCATGTTTTTAACCTCATTTTTAATTGTGAGATTTTTAGCTCTGCTTTTTTATCCACTTTGTTTCTTAAAGCCGGTTTTACTAAACTGGAGCATTTGATTGATTTTAACCTTTTTAGTTGGAAAGCCAGCAGGGTTTTAACCCCTGCACTGAATATTAGATAAGAGCGTTTCCTGGAGAAGGTGTTGAGTGATCTCCAGGCATCCCTCTGTCCAGCAATCTCCTAGTTTCTGAGCAGGTTTCTGGAGGAGCGTATGGCCCCAGAGCAGGAACCCCTGTTCCCCGCTGTGCTGGTTTCCACTTGAGTGACAGTGGAGATGAAGGAAGAGGAAGAGGAATTGTCGGTTGGAAAGCTGCTGTCACTTAGGAAGGTCACTGAGGTGGCTTTCCATACAATTGAGAAAAAGACACTATGAAATCTGTGTGAAAATGAGATATTTTAATAAGTTAAAAGACTTGGTGGACACTAAGTGGAGGGCTCACCTTGGTGTCCCTGTTGATGAAGTTCCTGTCTAGAGGGTGAGGTATAAGCTTCCCTTGCCTAAATGCTCCGGAGACCTGCAGTGGCGAGTGGTCAGTCTCCAGTGCCCCTTCTGTCCTGCGGAGGAGTCCGTTTTCCACCTGTGTGGATTGCCCTCGGGTGCAGCCCTTCTTTTTGTTTTTAGAGAACCTGTTAGCTTCCTTGGGGGTTATTTTTACTAAAGTTTTTTTTTGTTTTTAGTGTAAAGTATAATTTAGCATGGAGGGATATGTGCTCATTGGTTAACTTTGTCTTTGATCAGGCGAAATTAGTTATTCTAAAATCCCCAAAAAATAAAATTTTAGCCACTGGTTTTATAAATCCTATTAGTATTTTTAGGATCCTGATGGTCTCCAGGATCATGATGGAGTTTGCGTATTTTAAAATGGTACATGACCTGAAAAGTTCTGAGAGAGGTTGGTGAATAGGGGAGGGGGGTGTGCTGTGGGTGTGGAGGGACTTGTTCTGCTCATGTGAGAAACATTCTAAAAGACTGAGATTCCATTGAACTGGAACTTTTGAAACTGGAATGAGAAATGTTGGATCTGTTGTGTTGTTTTGCACCAGTGTATTTTTGTTTGGTTTGTTTTGTATTATATATATATAATATATATACTTTATATATATATATATATATATATATATATATATATATATTGTGACAAAGTGAACTATAAACTATATGGAAAAGTGGTGGAGGGTGTGTATATTGGTCCAAGAGTGACAATGAGCCTGTATCCTCTCCACTGAATTTGGGTCACACAAGTAAATTGCAGTCTTTGACTGCCAAGTCAGAAAAGACTACAATTCCACAGGGTCGACCATTCTGAGACAAGGGTTTTCACCTGTCTCCAATTAGGCAGCCATAAAAGAGCATGTTTTTTTCCAAATGCGAGGTGTGTAGAGGAGATGACAGAAGGAAAGGCCGAAATAGATTAAAAGGTTGGTGTTCTACCTAAGGGGGAAACTATTATTGCCTAGTTTAAGGCATGTTTTGGTTAGTCAGTAAACAGCTTAGCTGTCTGACTTGTAGAAAGGAGAGTTAAAAGATAGCTATAAGGTTTAGGTAGAGCTCAGTAATGAAGAGCTAGGTTTTGTTTTGTTTATTTTGTTTACATTGTTGGAATTTGATTTGTGTGACTCTGGATAAAGAGAGCACCCTCCTGAAATAAACATACAGTCCGCGCCCTGTTTAAAACAAAATACTGTGGTCCTGAGTGCTTGGTTCCCAACAGACTGTGTTCAAGACCCGAAAGGACAGTGACAAAACACCCCAGTCTGTCACAATATATATATATATATATATATATATATATATATATATATATATATATATATTATATAGATATATATATATATATATATTGTTGATAATACCACTTATATGAACAAAAAATAATTGTTTTTTATTAGCAGGAATTTTTTACCGAGGAATTTTTGTGAATGCTACAAAGATGATTTTTTTTATACATTTTATAGTTTTTTTAGGTTTTTTTTTTAATTATTATTATGTTCCAGAAAACGCAATGGGCAGTGGAAGGGTTACTGTGCACATTGTGTTTAACATAGAAGTTTTCCTGTGTTTAAAGATAAGCAGTAATCACTGCCACACTACAAATTTGTGAAATTGTCCTCCAAACCATATGGTTAGTGGTTCAGCAAGATTATTCATGTATTTAAAAAAAAAAAAAAAAACTTGTTGGATTTGAGCGTTTCCTGCACCAGACCATGTTGTCTTGCACCAGCAAACTGGCATTTAATCTGCTCTCCAGAATGGCCCACTGAGTCTTCACTGTTGAGATATATCAGAGATTTTTACAACCATGGACATAGAAAAACAGATTTGCTGTTATGAAATAGGGAGATGCAGAAGTAGCTTCAAATGTGTATATATACAGTGCCTTGAAAAAGTCTTCACACCCTTGAAAATTTTTCACATTCTGCTGCCCAAAAAATAAAATTCAGAATGCATTAAAGTAGGAGTTTGTTTCATTGATCTGCACGACATCATCCTCACTTTCAACATGAAAGAACAATTATAGAAATATTCAAAAAGTAATTAAAATAAAAATAAAAAGTCTTGATTGCATAAGTCTTCACACCCTTTGTCATAGCAAATCCAAATCCAACAAGGCACAAAATAAGCTAAATAGAGCCCAACTGTGTCCAATCACAGTAGTTCAACTGATTCGAATACTCCTAGATGAAGAATCAAGCTGTTTCTGTTGTATGAAGTGAATTTGAAGCAAATGGCAAAACATGCCAAACAAGGAGCTGCCAAAAGAAAGATACAGATTGGGGGAAGGCTATAAGAAACTTTTAATGTCTTTGAATATCCTTTGGGGCACTGTTCAGTCCATCATTGTAAAGTGGAAACAGTTTGGCACCACCAAGACAACGCCTGGATCAGGCCGTCCCTCCAATGTCATCAGCCGTGGCTTAAGGAAACTGCTGAGGAAGGTCACTATGAGGCCTAAGATTACTTTAAAAGAACTAAAGAGGTCTCTGGCTGAGATTGGGGAAAATGTTGACTGTTGAACAATTTCAGGAGTACTCCACAAACATGTATGGGAAGGTGGCAAGAAGGAAGCCACTGCTGAAAAAAAGCTATATATACTATATAGCCATATGTACCGCATAACTTTTGCAAACTTAGGGGACACTGCGTGCATGTGGGAAAAGGTTTTCTGGTCTGATGAGACTAAAGTGGAACTTTTTGGTCTGAATGCTAAGCGATATGTGTGGCGTAAACCAAACACGGCACAACATCCTGCTAACACCATCCCTACAGTAAAGCATGGTAGTGGCAGCATTATGTTTTGGGGATGCTTTGCAGCAGCAGGGACAGAGAGACTTGTGAAGATTGAGGGAAAGATGGATGGTGCAAAGTACAGGCATATCCTGGAGGAAAACCTGTTCCAGTCTGCCAGAGACCTGGGACCGGGGAGAAGATTTATCTTTCAGCAGGACAATGATCCTAAGCACAAAGCAAAAGCAACAATGGAGTGGCTCAGCAAGAAGAAAGTTAATGTCCTTGAGTGGCCTTCAAAGCCCAGACCTCAATCCTATAGAAAATCTGTGGCAAGACTTGAAGACTGCAGTCCACAGATGATCCCCAACCAACTTGAAAAAGCTTGAGCTATTCTGCCAAGAAGAATGGGCAAAAACTGCACCATCTCTCTGTGCTAAGGTGATGTTGTGTAGATCAGTGAAACAAACTCCTACTTAAATGCATTTTGAATTGTATTTTTTATGCAGTAGAATGTGAAAAATGTTCTAGGGTATGAAGACATTTTCAAAGCACTGTATATATACAGTGATGTGCAAAGGTCTTAGACATGTTGTATTTTTCTACTCTGATGCATTATGAGCATCAACAATTTACTCAGAGCCTCCACTAGTGTTTTCTACTATTATAACAACCTTGACTTGCAAAATGAAGGAAAAAATTGAGTGAAATAGCTCGCATCACTCGATTTTCAAAGTGTGGTATCCAAGTGGAAGTTGTAAGCTGTCTAATATCCTTAAGGAATAGAAAGAAGACAAGCATTGAATTGATAAC
Organism: Polyodon spathula; assembly: GCF_017654505.1. Lineage (NCBI taxonomy): Eukaryota > Metazoa > Chordata > Actinopteri > Acipenseriformes > Polyodontidae > Polyodon > Polyodon spathula. Next base: position 12,526,351 of record NC_054555.1, read on the forward strand.
AGAACTGGCACAAGGCACCAGTGTCGTTGTCCATTAAATCAATAGTACAAAGGTCACTCTTCAAATCAGGACAGTAAATCCTGTCCCTCCAAAAATACGTGTTTTTACTGAATAAACAATCAAACAAATCTCAGATACAGAATAGGGAGCACCATTGTCTTCTTCTTGACTTTTAAACCTATGGATTTATTTAGTTAACACAGAGTGACTATAACACTTTAGGGATGCATGAAGTTTGAACCAGCAGCTAAAATATCCACAGAGGATGTAAACAAACTGGAAAGCCAACAGTGTCTGGTTTCTGATGATGCAGAGTCCACAGAGCAAGTTAAACTATGATCCAGGATTCTTATTTAGTGTGTGTGTGTCTATATATATATATATATATATATATATATATATATATATATATATATATATATATATATATACTGTACATAATGTAAATAGTTAGGGCATTTACAGTAGCAAAACGTAATATCATGCAATGAATATCATGTTATATGTATTACTGTAAGACTTACCTAGTTATCTTCAAGAACATTGCTTTATGCCAGACATAAAGAGAAGATAACTTGACCATCAAACCTAATCCATTGGCTTGTTCTGTTCATATTTAAGTGAAAAGGTGAAATGCAATTAATGAGCTTCACACAATAAGACAGGCACCTATGCATGACTGATTGATTTTGGAATAAGTTAACACAGTTCAGCCCTTCCAATGGAATAAAGCATGTCTTTCTTTATTATGGATTTCCGGCAGGCAAATCAATGCAAGACCGTTTTCCATATAAAAAAAATAACATTACTGTTTGGTTTAGTTAACCAATTTTTTATATTTCTCTGATGCTTCAGAAAGAAACTGTTCAGGTCCCAGTTCACTTTGAGGCTTCTATCATGACAAGCAAATGATAAGCACATATTAAATTGCAGCTGCCTGGGAGGGGCAGATTATCCATGAAAGAGGATTTGATTTGGGTGCAAGTTTTGTATCCTTGATAATATGAACAACTGACAACCTCAAAAGGTGCTTGAAATGATTAAGAGCTCCAAGGTGCTTTGGGAATATTGTCCTTGGTCTCCCATTAAGAATGACGACTCTCATAATTGTATCTGGATAAAAGCACACATTTTGAAATCTTTTTACAATGAATTACTGTGATATAGAGTCTCCAGTGGCTTACCTGGTAAAAGCACTGCTGTAGGGGGAGTCATGCAATTGGGTATGTGTCTGCTGTTCACAATCTTAGGGTTATGGAGGAAATCTTTCTCTTTTTATACAAGAATCTTTCCCTACTGAGATTTCCTAAGACAATGGCGAGTCCAATATACTACCAGAAACTATAAAACACTGCACCAATAAACTTCATAACACAATGGTGGGTGTAACTAGAATGGGATATATTTGTGTTATTTCACTTGAGTGTAATAACATGAGTGGATAACATGCTTACCGGGATTAGTTTTGAATGTGTCTTTGTTTACATTCCAATCCAGTGTTGTGCTGCTCAAATTCAGGACGGAGCTGCGTGTCGGTTGTTCAAACAATACTGCCATTTATACATGCTTTATAACAACTGTGGTAAAGCATCCCAGCCAAGGCTGGTTTCCACCCTTAAAATACTTGACCCAGACACCAGAACAGCAAGTTTAGCACTTTTGTGAACATTATTCGTTGCCGAAAAACAAAAGGTTTATACAAAACAAAAGCCTAACTCCATATTTGACATGCTAACTACATTTTCATAAATCCTTAAACTAACAAACTGGACGGCTAAGCCGTTTATCAGCAACAAACACATGTACTTTTACCAGTATTACACAGAACCTTTCACAGGCCTCAGAATAACACACAGGTTCACACTCTGAGGTCTCTTCACAGGCCTTCACAAAGACTCACAACAAACATTTTGACCTGCCTTTATACACCTGCCTGCTTAATCCCAGGCAGGTGTTCCTTAATAAAGTAGAGGCAGGTGATTCCACTTCTGGCTTAATGGTCACCTTGTGGCATTCTGGGAGATGTAGTCCTATTATCGTCCATGACTACATCTTTCCTCCCCCTATTTTGCCAAACAACTTTAAAATGACTGAAATAATTTCAAATTTCTATTGTTTTGATTTGGACTCCGATTTCCTTGAGAACGAGTTTAGTCAAGAAAAGTCACTTACTGAATTGACTGCGTCTGACTTATCCGAGAAGCCTGTAGCCCCTTCATTAACACCGTTAAAAGTAGGATTCAACAGAGAGGATGGAAATTGACTGATTGAGCTCAAGGTTCTATCTAAAGACAGCTGCAAAGAGGCCAGCAGGGTTCAAAATTAATGAGAGTCAAAGCATAGTCTATTGACAATAAAAGTAAAGATCCGCCGGGTAAAATAATCACTGAATTAATTGATTTAATATAAAAAATATGCACATTTTATTGCTATTTATTTTAAATATATAATGTTGTGTGGTATACACACAAAACTGAACGTTAATTTGTGGTAAGCGGTTTTTATTCCCCATAGGAGTATGTCCTTACATAAACCACTCACCCAGTCGAGGCGCATGATTCACTGGGACCTCCTCCTGTGGGGAATAAAAACTGTATAATGATCATTCGGTATCCTCTATATGCATTACCAATAAATTACCTGTACTTTCCCCTTACAGTGCTTTACGACACGTCACAATGCTTTTATCTAGTAATTCAGAACAAGGGTCTATAGTCTGTTTAAAACACATCATGCTTTTACCCATTTCTATCTCATGCTTGTGTTAGCTCCCGATTACATATCCTTCTGCAGTTTTGCTCTCTCTGGTTTTCTTTTTAAAATTGCTTTATGCTGCTTTGCAGCAAAGGCTCTTTATAATCTCCAGCTATCCTACTACTGTGTTGTACATGTTCGTTATTGTTCAGGCACAATAGATCTAAAACCTGAGCACACGTAACTCCTGTTACGAGCCAACACATCTCTTGTAATTAAGGTTAGGGTTACGAGTGAAAAGCTGTAGTTTTGCAGATGGCTGTCTATAGATTTGATGAGATCACATCTTTAAGACTTGGATAATTTGTCATCCAGCATTTTGCTAGTTCTTGCTAAAGCCTTTGGTATCAAGACTATAATAACATGACAAAACGAGGATGTTTCATAATGTGGCTAGATGTAACATAAAATCTTAATGGATATGATCTCAGTGTTTAATCATTTTTAAAAAATGGGGGGGGGGAGCGGGGGAGAATTCGTTTGAAAACATTGTAATGAACAGAATTCAGTTGACTGGCTGAGTCGAGGGATCCTTGCTCTCAGTCCTTAGTTACTCCCTACTGTGTTATGTTAAAGACACTGATATACCTTCCTAGCTGTTCATGACAATATATTCTACTGAGACATTATGACTACTTTTACTTTAGTCTTTTCCAAGAAGATTTTCCCCACTTTTTGACTGCTTTTTTCTCCCAGTTGATTAGATATTTACTTAATAACAGTAGTGTTATTTCAACCATTTGAATATCCTTGGTGAACCATGCACAAAAACTAGGGGTGTGCCGAGTAATTAGTAAAAGTAATCATCCTTAATGAGTGTAGTGTTTTTTCTGAGTATGAATAGTTCATGAAGAAAAAGCTTATTATGCGTACTAGTACTATAATAGTACTAAATTCAATTTTAAAAAATACACATTTGAATACATTAAGCCACTAACAGTACTATCTGTGTAAGAGTAGGTTGGCTCTGAGTATGGATACCAATAGGAATACAAATAATGGCTCCTCTGCAAACCTTTACACAGAACTATTCAAACTTGCGTTGTGTTTCCACTGCCACAAATGCTATTCCAATGATTGCCCTCCCAACCCTCTGAAACAAGATTCGTTCATGTCTGAACCAGAATGGAATGGTTTGTCAGGGCAAGTTGAGTAAGCTTGCACAGCTCAAAACTGGAAAAGACGTTGTGACAGGATGGCTTGGTGGTGATGTCAGATCAGGAAGACACATCTACAAGTACTGTGGAGGCGAGTTGCTGGTGTGCTCTTTCTTTTATTAACAACAAATATTTAAACAAAAACAAAAGACTTTCACAAAACAAAATGGCACGATGGCCAAGACAGACAAAATAGTCAACAATACAAGTACTGCACTGAAGATAATTCAGCAGAAGTAGCAACTGTATTTGACATATCTTCAGTTCTTACTTTTTACGTTCCTCCTCTGAACAACCCAACCCCGGTTACGTGTGGTCGACATCCAATTTGTCAATAAATCATTAGCTGTCAACCACACATTCTCACAAGTTTAGCTAAATGGGGAATTTTAACCCTATCCAAGCTGTTAATCAAGAATAACAAAGCCTTGTTTTAAACAAACACAAAACAACAATAATAATAATAATAATAATAATATAATATAATAATAATAATAATAATAATAATAATAATAATAAATAATAACACAGGGGCGGGGTGTACCCCATCAGACGTCAAGGGTCAAAATTAGAATCATAAAAAAACAACAAGAAAAAATCTTAACTTTTGTTGTGTTACTCACAGGTTTATTGCTGTTGGTGGGTATGATTACTAGACTCAAGAGCCTGGTGCTTCACAACAATGATTCTCAGCATGCTCCTGGGTGGTAATTGTGGGCAGTTAAATGCTAGTAAGTTGGTGCTTGCCCGGGCTGTCTTCCAATAAAAACAATGTAATAAAAAATATACATCATCCATGGACTGTGTAATGTACAGTATTTCTGAAAAGGCAAAAAAAAAACCCAAAAAACAAAAACCCAACAATTTACTACTCATACACTTTGGCAGCATTAAGTGGACTAGCACCAGTTAAGCTTACTATCCTAGATTAACCTGAAGTTTGAGATATATTTCTAAACTACAGTGACTGCAGATAAATGCATCTTAAAGTCTGCACGACTCTTGATGTGTCAGTTAATGTCAGGGATTATGCTGTCTAGCTGTGCCCTGTCTCTCAGCTCTGGAAGAGCTCAGTGGCACTGCTCCCAGTGCCCAATTTAACTTCTGTCAGGATTGATGAGAACAAGCAGGGCCCCAATTTATTTTTATATTGTAGAACAGCCATAGTGCAAGGATCGACTGGAGTCTTAGGGCCTCATGCACTAAATTGTGGTAAAACTACCTGAAATTCTGCATGGTAAGAGAAACCCATACTGTGCGCAAAAAGGAAGGCATGACCGCTCTATATAATAATATGCATGAATAAGGCAAGCTAAATGATTTATTTGCTAGTCTCCACAGCACTCAAAATGCTGCACGCGTTACACACCCTTTATTTTTGTATATGCACTCCAAAGGACAGGTAGTCCGGCTCTCAATTTATCAGAATGACAGCAACCAAGGAGGCAGCAGCCGGAGCCAGCTTCATCTTCAGCGGGTCTCCGTAGGATGAGGGGAGGCGGCCTGGTGTTACGCAGATTTCTGTATCCCCATAGAATTCTGTATCCCCTTAGATTTGACACCTGCATAGATCAAGATCGCTATACGTGAATGCTTGATGTTTCTGAACAGTATCTACATGTAATAAAATTAAAATGTGTTTTAAAAGAAAAATACACTTTTATAAGGTTACTTTTAATCAAGAGTTTTGTGTATTGAGCAACACAGGAGGCTGAGCGTACTGTAGAGAATCAGTGGTGTTAAAGGTGCTGTTTTATTTTGCTACAGAATTAGTTTGGTCTTGTTTTCATTATTTGTTGCAAACTGCAGCAGAACTCAATGGCAGTGCTTGAGAACACAGCGGGACTCAGGCACAGGAATATCACGCATCCACGCAAGCTTTGAAAAACTGCATCTGCACAGGCATGGATTCATGCGGGGATACAGAATTCTGTACAACACCAAGAATGTCTTGCTTTGAGACTGTCAAAGCGGAGAAACAGAAAATAACACTATGTAACACAATTTTTGTTCCTGGGTAGTAAGTGTTATTTCCTAATTGCTTATGCCTCAAAAGTATAGAAAATGGCTATTATTCCCCACAGACTTTGCCTTTGTGACCAGGACAGTGATATTTTGAAATTTACCTATTTCCAATGAGAAAACGTGTGCAAATGTATGTCTTTTCGTTCACATAAAGTCAGAAAAAAACAACATATGAATCCAAATTAACATGTATTTATACTAAAGTAATACAAAAATGACTACAAAAGATTTAAAAGTGAGTAGTTTTTCGAGATTTACGATTATACTGTAAATCACTTTCACGAATCAGCCCCCAAATGTAGTCTCCCATCATATTCTCGTTATCCTGTCCTTGGTAGCGGCGTTCAAAGTCCAGTATATCCTGGTGGAAGCGCTCGCCTTGCTCCTCCAAGTACGCTCCCATGTTCTCCTTGAATTTATCAAGATGAGCATCAAGGATATGGACTTTGAGGGATACTCTACAGCCCATTGTGCCGTAGTTCTTCACCAGAGTCTCAACCAGCTCCACATAGTTTTCGGCCTTGTGATTGCCCAGGAAGCCCCGAACCACTGCAACAAAGCTGTTCCAAGCCGCCTTCTCCTTACTAGTGAGCTTCTTGGGGAATTCATTGCACTCCAGGATCTTCTTTATCTGTGGTCCGACGAAGACACCGGCTTTGACCTTTGCCTCAGACAGCTTAGGGAAGAAGTCTTGAAGGTACTTGAAGGCTGCCGACTCCTTATCTAGAGCTCTGACAAATTGTTTCATAAGGCCCAATTTGATGTGCAGTGGTGGCATCAGCACCTTCCAGGGGTCCACCAGTGGCTCCCACTTGACGTTGTTCCACCCCACAGAGAACTCGGTCTGTTGTGGCCAGTCCCGCCTGCGGTAGTGCGCCTTGGTGTCCCTGCTGTCCCAAAAGCAAAGATAGCAGGGAAACTTGGTAAAACCGCCTTGGAGACCCATCAGGAATGCCACCATTGCAGCCTCTTGATGCCATCTCAGAAAAATGCAGATATGTATCCACTTAGGCAGCTGGAACTAAACTGAACTGGTGGGCTTAAGGCCCCTGTATTTATACTACTATTTATACTACTGGAAAGTGCTAGAAAGTTCTAGAAGTTACTTCAAGTTTACTCAGCACTGAATCTATATGGAATGTTCTGGAAAATAGGTAAATTTCAAAATATCACTGTCCTGGTCACAAAAGCAAAGTTTGTGGGGAATAATAGCCATTTTCTATACTTTTGAGGCATAAGCAATTAGGAAATAACACTTACTACCTAGGAACAAAAAAAAATAAATAAATTGTTACACAGTGTAATTAACTGATTTATTTTGAAGGTACTACGGTACTGAAATGTTGGCTAATAATAATCTTTATATAGCACCTTTCTTTGTGGACCACAATCACAAAGTGCTTTACAAGATAAGAGGCTAGGATGAGTGAACTATACATCAGCTGCAGAGTCACTTACAACAACATTTCACCTGAAAGGTGGAGCACAAGGAGGTTAAGCGACTTGCTCAGGGTCACACAATGAGTCAGTGGCTGAGCTGGAGTTTGAACCAGGGACCTGCTGGTTACAAGTCAGTTTCTTTAACCACTGGACCCCATAGCCTCGTTGGCTAAATATAAATGTGTTTTTTGTAAAGAGATTGCAAGTGTGCAGTTTATTTCTTTTAAGAAACTACCCTTCCAGCTGCTTATCCAGCGATTTCGACATGCTGCACAGGCTACTCACAATTTGTGCAGTACTCACTGTTGTGTTTTCGATGATGAAAAGGCTAATTTTTTCAGGGCTGAAATAATTCAGTGTAATTCATGTGTTAAAAAAGCACAACTGTGTCTTGGCTGTTTCAGCAGAATAACATCATAATGGAAAAATAAATAGAGTACATCATGGGATTTTATACAGCACTGTCTATTCCTAAAAGTCAAAAGGAAGTTAGAAAGGCTAACAGAGAGATATAATTGAACATTGTTAAGGGGACTAAAACCAATTCCAAAGAGAACATTCAAAGAGCAGGTTAAATGTCTAAGAGATACAAATGACAAAATCATAGACGAAGAAAAAATAGCAAATATATTAAATGATTAATTTTCACAAGTTTTTACAAAGGAGGATACGGACAACATGCCCCACATGTCAACTCGTTTCTATCCAGTTTTAAATAACTTTAGCATAACAGAGGCAGAAGTATTAAAGGTTCTAGGAGCATTTAAAATAAACAAATCCCCTGGGCTGGATGAGATCCTCCCAATAGTACTCAAAGAAATGAAATAATTTATTTACAAACTGCTAACCAAGGTCATGCAACAGTCTCTTGACACAGGGGTTGTACCGACAGACTGGAGAATTGCAAAAGTAATACCACAAAAAGGGAAACAAAATCGAACCAGGTAACTACAGACCAATATGCCTGACTTCTGTCATATGTAAACTTATGGAAATTATAATAAGAAAATTACCTATATGCCAACAGTATCCTAGGAGACAGTCAAGATGGTTTTGGGAAAGGGAGATTGTATCTATAATTAGCTTAATTTTTTTGAAGATGGAACGTCGATAACACTATGTAACACAATTTTTGTTCCTGGGTAGTAAGTGTTATTTCCTAATTGCTTATGCCTCAAAAGTATAGAAAATGGCTATTATTCCCCACAAACTTTGCTTTTGTGACCAGGACAGTGATATTTCAAAATATTTCACTATTTCCAATGGGAAAACGGGCAAATGTGTGTCTTTTCGTTCACATAAAGTCAGAAAAAAACAACATATGAATCCAAATTAACATGTATTTATACTAAATTAATACAAAAATGACTACAAAAGATTTAGAAGTGAGTAGTTTTTTGAGATTTACGATTAGACTGTATTTACAGTTGAAATAGAAATCTATGAAAAAGACCTAGGAGTTTATGTTGACTCAGAAATGTCTATCTAGACAATGTGGGGAAGCTATAGAAAAGGTTAAAACTGTACAATACATTACTAAGAGCTCATCTAGAATACTGTGTTCAGTTTTGGTCACCTCGCTACAAAAAGGATATTGCTGCTAGAAAGAATGCAAAGAAGAGCCCGACATATGCACACAGGCTAAAAGAATGGAATCTATTCAGTCTTGAACAAAGAAGACTACCAGCGATCTGATTCAAGCATTCAAAATTCTAAAAGGTATAGACAATGTCAACTCAAGGGATCTTTTTGATCTGAAAAAAAAGAAACAAAGACCAGGGGTCACAAATTGTGATTAGATAAAGGGGTATTCCAAACAGAAAATAGGAGACACTTTTTTACACAGAGAATTGTGGGAGTCTGGAATCAACCTCCCAGTAATGTTGTTGAAGCTGACACCCTGGGATCCTTCAAGAAGCTGCTTGATGAGATTCTGGGATCAATAAGCTACTAACAACCAAACAAGAAAGATGGGCTGAATGGCCTACTCTTGTTTGTAACCTTTATGTTCTTATGTACAATGTACCCTGCACTGAGAAAGCAACATGTTTGGAATTGGAAGATTATTATCTAATACAGTTCACGCTCAGTCATCTTTTGTTAAGTTGCATTTTCAGAATCATATCATTATGTACAGTATTACAACAGCATATGTTAAAATATTGCCTTTAATCCACAAAAACAATTAAATACATTCTATGTAGCCTATATTTTGCATTTTATTTGTAGTGTTCTGTGCAACATGTGCAATCGTTTATCCTTGAAAAAATTAAATACAGTAGTACCTGAAAGCAGATATACTCGTTTATCATGTTTTTCACACAGCACTATTTGTGGTCTGCTCTATTTATATTGTGATTTAGGCAGACACCGCCTGGTTTCAATAAATGGTAAACTTAACACATGCTGAGACACTTAGGAAAGTTAGCACTTTAATGTAAATATGGTTTTTATATCAAGTTCCTCCTTCTTGGTATTAGGGGAGAGAATTTGAATACATTTCCATGGATTACAATTATTAATTGTATGTAAATGACTCACACACGGTATCTTTTTCCACACGATTTACTTCACATGCTGAGTCATTTGCTGCTGGTTAGTGAATATAGCAGGTGTGCAAAGCTCGCAGTAACAGGCTTACTGCGTGGTAAACTGGTTACTGCTGTTTAGTGCGTGAGGCCGTTAGTCCGAAAACCTATCTATCTATTTCTCTTCATTCAATAAATATGCAGGCCTCCTTTCCCTCTAGTCACCCTTGTGAATGTGCTGTATGCAGAAATGTACCAGACTGCTGGAATGCAGTAAGGGAAGCTGCCACTCCTTCTTGTTAACACATTTATTGAAAGTCTATTTATCTTGCATTTTCATTTTAAGTGCCGACATTTAATTGGGACAGGAACTGTCTGGATATCTATAACAAGTTAACAAATTTAAAAATAAATGTTTTAGTGATGAATCTTACTGAGGAAAGATTCTGTTGATTTCACTAGGAACATTTGATTTGGGTTTCAATATCTGAGCTGCATGCCTACTAAACATAACATCAATAAACACATACAACAGTGTGACATATGATAAAACATTTCAGGGCATCCCAGTATGGCTAACAGAGTAAGAACTCAGTCTGGATGTTAATCATGTCTAATACTCTCCTCGTCAGACTTACAGTGATTTAAAAGCTGTATAGGAATCCCCTGATTGTGCCAATAAGTAGGATATGGAATAACATTAAAACAGTGCTGTACTTGAAATAACTGAAGTTCTGAACTGTCTTTAGCTTATCCAAGGAATGTGTAATGGCATATTGGATGGAAATCCAACTTGAATCCAATTTGCTTTACTATTGTTTACCTGCATATATCTGCCTGCTATCGCATTAGATGGCAAAACCTGATAATTCACAGGTTTTGCTATATTTCAATGAAGACCCCAAGTTATCGGAAGACAAATACTTTACTCCAGTAGTGAGTGGTTTATTATGGTATTGTGTGCACTCCTTAAATAAGCACATACATACATATTAATGCACTACCTACACTTTGAATTAGATGTTTAAGACCTAAAACAATCCACCTTAAATATGATTAAAGCATGTTCCTTATAAGTCATTAACATTAGAAAGAAGCTTATGGACTAGCACACTAAGCTCTTAAACTATTCATCTTAGCAGAGTTCTCACAAACAGGTGCAGCTGTACTGTGCTGATATTGTATAAATAAATAATGTTACAGAAATCACTGCACTATTTTATTCAGGAAATGAAACTGTAAAACAAGAAAGGAAATGGATAATTAATGAAATCTTTTTCCTCTCTGCACGATTGTTCTATAATCTTCTCAATGTGAAAGTAATTTAATTATGAAAATGCTTAAAGTAATCAACTGAATTAGCATATAGAAGTAGATTGTAAACACTATAATTGAATATTTATTTTCCAGTATTTGTCAATTAAATATTGCATTACAGTGTATTTATTCACATAAACAAATGTATGCATTTATTGTGTGTGGACATAGCATTAGCTCCATGGAGAAAATAATGAAGTATAAATTTAAACAGAACATATTAGTTTAACAAACCTTAAACATATACAATAATGATTTGTTGGGTCCTGTTCATTTTTTGATTAAACAAAGCTATGCATATATGAACAATATAAGATAACTATTAGAGAAAATCAGTTTCATTTCTTTCATGGTTTAGATCAGTGGTGTGCAAACTTTGTATATGCTTACTTGCATCCATTTTCACTGTTTCACTGATACTTGCCACTTCAAACATTATTTCCCCAGTTCTACAAACCCTAGAGTGATCGCTGCCATTTATGTATTTATTAAAAATTGTCTATCTTTTAAAAAATGTCATAGCCATGACCCCCTTATCGACTCTCTGCGCCCCCTACTTTGCACACCACTGGTTTAGCTTATTAAAAGAGTAAAAAGCTTGAAATAAAATTCTTAATTGTTCCCTTACCTTTTTACAAAGTGTACAATATTTCTTACTTGTTCATATTGCAATTGCTCAATAATGTTTATTGTTTTTCAGTTTTTAATACGATTCTGTTCAGGTGTTGTTACTCTTCAGTTCTTGTTGCCTGCACCATACATGTGTAATAAAGTGTCTATAGAAGTTATAGACAGCCCCATGTAGTGATGATGAGCTATTTCATCAAGTTTCCTTTTGTATTTTTTATTGCTTGCACTGTGCGTCCCAAGTTCTGTGCATACCATGTACTGTACACTGCATGAACATGTGTAATCTCACTAGAGTGGTAAAGGTATCAACATGTGTGCACACGTTCACTGTGCAAACCGAGCACCGTGCATACCGAATACTGAGGGCACTAAGTGCACCACGTACTGTGCAGCGCTGTTGTGCACTAAGAACTTGTGCTGCAAGATATGTTGTATACTAAGCACTTATGCTCCGAGATAATGGTATCACGGGCTATGCATGCGCCGCCATACCGCAGCACCAGGAAGGCCGCTAAGCAATATGCCTACCATAACAGCATGGTCAACACATACACCTGGTCAGCGCGTAGCATGTACCAGGGGGGGGAACGCAGGGCCGAAGCCGTGGTGGGCGAGTTTAAGCCCTGGCAGGCCTGTGCGGCTGGAAGGTCACTCGACAGTGGGGATGCAGCAAGGCCTAGCCCCGTGGAGGACAGCGCAGCTGGGAGGTCACTCGACAGTGGGGATACGGCAAGGCCTAGCCCCAAGGTGTACAAGTGTACTCTTAAGAAAAAAAGACAATCATTCGCGGATGACTGCATAAAAAGAGTGGCCTTCCACGCAAGCGAGGAGGCCGCTGAAAGACAGAAAAGAATCTGTCTTTTAAGTCGTTGATTCCAGGAAAGCCAGCTTTCAGCACAAATACAAGGGAAATACAACAAGACTCAATTCGACTCAAGAAGATCTTTCCTTGTCCACACTCAGCTAAACACAGAGCTCTTACCTTACCATCTTGAAAGGTAAAAAGAGGAGGATCTTCCGGTGAATGACAGTTTTATTCCCCTCGGTAGGCGGGACCGAGTGCATGATCACGGGAGGGGCCTTTCGGCAGTTCTGGTATAGAGAGCTCAGCAATACCTACCCGATAGGCAGGAATATCCCATACTAATGTAAGTGCATGGTCATCTTTGAATTGAAAGGGAATCTCTGTTCTCCAATACAATTGATGTTGTGGGCTTTACATTTCCACAAATGAAAGAGAAGAACAATCAAGTAATAAAAACTTCAGCTTTAGAAATGGTTCCACAGCCTTCTGAACCCACTGGACCTATCTTTGTTCCTAGGTCTTTGTTCCAACCATGGTCTTATGTATAACTGAACCAAAATAAAACAGTGTATTTCATTATAACTATTAAAACCTAGTGTAGAACAAACCCCCAGGACCAGAGTTGAGATATGCCTGGTCTGAGATATGATGAAATGTAGTCTTTAAAAAAACTTTGTTTCATTTCAAGTACAAACCCTACCAAGGGGTCATAAGATTAAGAATTCCAGAAGGAAAGATTCAGCAGAGGAAAAAAACTCCCTAAACATACATGTCTACTCATTCACATAAACACATTCTTTGAAATGAAAGTCTAAATAATTAAATGCCAATATGGAAACCTACCAAGGGACAGACAAATATAATTTCATAAGCATGTCATGTTCTTCAGACCTATCTCACTACATTAATCTGATTTTAAATTTAACTCTTAGCAATTATAATGTGCCTAAGGGATGTGCATACTGTATAATTAAAGCCATTCCAGCTTGGCTTGTTTATTCAGAAGAACTTCTTTGTATGTTTTTTTTTTTTTTTTTTTTTTAAATGAAACTTGATTATATTATGCTCCTCTGATAATAAATTACATGCTTTATTTTCTGCATGACAATGCACTGCAGCCAAGAAAAACTTATATTATTTGGTTTGCAGACTTTTTGTTTGTTGTATTTTATTATATGAGTTGCCCTTGGTTGACATGTAAAGGGTGCTGAATGGTGTTGTCCTTGTATTTAAAGTGCTTGCAAGCATATATTGTCCACATAAAGCTAAAATTGCCTACTTCTTTTTATGGCTAACTAAAATTAGCTACACAATCATTTTGTGAAAAGGGGTTAAATAAAAGAGCTGGTTGGAACAAGTCCAAGACTGGATTGAATTGAAAGAGCCACAAGTCACTGCTATAGGACATGTTACTCCCATGTGGGAGTTCACTTTTAGATTCAATCCTGACCTGGAACACCTATGTGAAATAAGCTCTGATGATCTCAACCAACCTCCTTGTGGCTGGACTGTCATTGTATCCCCAATTTAGTTTACTGTTCTAAAGCTTTTATCAGGTTAGGGATAAATGTGGCAGAGCAGGTCTGTTTGATTTCTGTTGGAGTCTATTCTCACTTTGAGATGAAACAAGCCTACGAGGAATGTGAGCCATAATATATTTAAAAATACTGTATTATTCATACAAACAAGGACTTGTGATGGTTTATTTACAAAAATAAAGTGGTACATCCTGATGAATTCACCTTGTTTATTCTGTAGAACCCACAAGCCCATACAAGGATTATCACACAAGTCACCCTGCCTTCAAAACACAATACAAGTCATTACTTCATTCGCCATTTCTGTCTGCTCTTCAAAAACTTTTGAGCTGGAGCAGTCAGTGAGAAGGGAGTTCCGAAAAACACAGACAAATGCAGTAGTATGCGAATAACGAGGGAACTAACTGACAACGAATTTACAAAGCGCATCCAGGAATGACAAAGATTCACACTTTCTATCCAATTAAAATGAAACAGATTTGCAGTAGCCAAGTATATACAAATCAATAAAACATAATTTACCTGGCAGTAAATCAACTGTCACTCACAATGTCCAATACATTGTGCATGTTTTTTTTTTAAAAAATGAATAACAACCTTGTTAGTAGCAACAAGGCATGCTTTGCGGCTCTCTAATAGTAAAGCCCAGGTGATTGCATTCTCAATAGAGTTTTAACCCTTATATCTTGGCTCAAAGAGCTATAATCACCTGGCTTTAATGACAAGAGATACAGTCTTGGGACAGTATTCTTTAAGTTTAATGTTAATGAATCATTTTTAGACAGTACTGGTGATTTAAGAGAAACCATTACCTGGTAATTGCATCAAGGGATATTCTGGTTTTGTCAAACTTCTGGTGAATAAAGTGGGAGAAAGTTTACAAAAAGTTGTCCACTTTTTCTGCCTGTATCAAATACAATTACATCAGAGTAAAGCAAAAGCATGAACAAACAATTTGCATTTAATTAGGTATCAGTCTTCCAGTAACAAAGTACACACTCAATCTATTTATGTGTTTTCTCTCAGAGTTGAAATATATTGTTGCAGTTAAAATATATTCACGGTCAGGCCAATTTAAATAACAATTTGTCAAGCTGGCATTGTCTTTATAGACACTAATTGGTTTAGTTTTCTTAACAGCCACACATAAATCGCCACAAAGCAGCGGTTAGTCTCAATTAAACTACATCAAATTTTAAGTGTCATTTTTTTAACTTCAAGTTATTTTTCCCTTTTGATGATGAATTGAAAATTATAAAATATTTGAGTCAAAACAAAGGAGCCAATGTTTCTCAGAAACACTGCGTTAGGAACACATAATCAGCTGAGTTAACAAAACCTACTGAAGCTGGAAGGTTTTGTTTGCCATAAGGATTGCATGTTCTGTTCGTTAAATAGACTTTAGAAGTGAGAAGTCTTATTTTGTATTACAATATGTGATCAAAAACAGATTTTTTAACGTATATAGCTGAACAGTGGATATTAAAAACAGAAAAAACATTAATTTTTTTAAGTAAATAGGAGTTAATTAAAGACTGGAGTAAACACTTTGAATACATGGCCCACAATGACACAACATGACAGTGTTAAAGCTATAGCCCCATTAATCACAATATGAGAACTCTGTGGTATGATTAGTTGCTGTGCTAAGACTAACACATGTATGCATTATAGGTGTAGGTATAGCATAGCTAGGTAACTTAAAATGGTACAATTATAAAATGTAGTGTACCAAGGAGAAAGACTTGATTATTTGAATAAAAGTTAACTTGCCATTAATATTTTTAGCATATGAGCCATCCCACAGTAATCAGTTATCTCTCTTGAAAATTGTACCATTACAATTACATAAAATAAGATGATGTGTTTTATATTATGATTCTAAAGTACAACCTTCCTACAGTTGAAGACACAAACTCAAAAGTTGTATTTAAAATTTAAAAGTGCTTTAAAACTACGAGAGAATGCCACTTTTACAGATTCACCATGATATTAAACTTTAAATGAAAGCACTGTCAAGTTCTTACAAGTCAATTTCTGTTTAGGGCTAAAAATATATAAATTTAGTGAATTTTTTTATTTTATTTTTTTTTCTGATTGACAGCTTCTAGCAGCTCTCCTGTTAGGTATTCTCCAAGCTACAGAAACAGGCAACACCTCTGCAGCTACAAAGGACATGTCAGCCTGTGTTCAAGTGACTTGTCACACTGCCAATGCTGAGCAAGAAAAAGTCAATGAGTACTTGCCAAGTATACACCACCTGGCAAATACACACACACCAACTAAACCAAAGGCACAACCTGAAATGTGCAATATCCAACACTTACACACTTACACAGATATTAAAGCAGATTGAAGAAAACTAACAAGTCACACATTATCATCTTATAAAATAATTTAAAAAAAAATAAGAAAAAAGTTAGAAAATGTACTGAAATGACCAAAAGTATACCCTTACAACATCTAATCAGATTATTGGTAAAAGATATTTCTTTTCTGTTATGATATGGTCTTTGAAATGATGGAAATGTGCAAGCTTCCAAGAGCAATCCAAATGGGTCTAATTTTCAATATGTAAGTGTGGTTATGTGAAAGACGATTTCTCACTTAGAGCAATGATTTAATAAGCAATCACTCCAATATCTAATCATATAATGATTCACCTTATTATTCATTCAATGTACCTACCTGCATACATTTAGTCAATCAGAAGCAAGATTTGGCTTTTAATAATATACACTTTATGTTCTCCAAAACAATTTAGTCAATATTTATTTCAGAATAATGCATTTTAACTTTCATTTCCACTGTGACCAGAATTTGAATACAGTGGATTGAAGGACAATAAATATTTTCAGCATCCTTCAAGAATACAATTATGTTGGCTCATTAATTGACGCTTATTACCATGAGCAGACAACAAAGGACTGAACACAACCACCACAAACATGCTTTAACCCTTGTGGTCAAAGAATAATGTTCATTACAATAATTGTGAATTTGTATTTATTAATGATGATCAGTGTGTGGGAAGTTACTTTTAAAATGAATATGTTACAGTCACAGGTCATCTGAACAAAATTGTAACTAAATACAGTAACTTCACACTTTGAAAACAAAATAACTAATTTCAGTTAGTTACTTCTCAGGCACAGTATATTCTACAGAGATTTATTTTTAGTTTGGTCAACTACAAATATTCTTTGAAGATCCAGCTATTGAACCCTTTCGTTTTCACCTGGTGCCATTTTCTAGCAAGATGATATGCAAAGTGTATTTATGTGACATGTTAGGCTTGACTTGCACTGCTGAAGTGTTTCTGATTTCAATAAATCTTTATTTTATATGGCACCTTTCATAGCGGAACACCATCACAAAGCACTTTACAAGATGCATTAAAAATACAAGAAAATCCATAATACTTAAAATATAGAAATGCATAATACGTGACATACAGTGCCGAGAAAAAGTTTGTGAACCCCAATGATAATAACGAAATTCCATTATAGTCGTCTTGAATCAAAACCAGTCTTTTCTTAAATATACAATTGGGTTTATATTAACCAATTCCATGTCTTTTGAAACAAAATATTGTATGAATTAGACAAACAATGAGTAATTAAAATTCAGGGTATGTGAAAAAGTAAGTGAACCCCTGGTTTTATCAACTCAGTTAAGGGGATAATTAGAATCAGATGTTTAAATAATTAGGTAAATCTTCAGGGGTGAGTTTGGGTGGCCCCTCCCTATATAAAGATCAGAAACTTTGTTAGTTTGGTCTTCACCATATAAGTGCCATGATCAAAATAAATCTCTAGGTACCTCCGACAAAACATTGATGCTCATCAGTCTAGAAAGGGTTATAAAACCATTGATCCACTGTCTGCTATCAGACAATCAAGCATGGTGGTGGGAATGTGATGGTTTGGGGCTGCTTTGCTGCCTCAGGGCCTGGACAGCTACCCATCATTGACACAACCATGAATTCTGCATTGTATCAGAAGATTCTACAGGAGAATGTCAGGCCATCCATCCGTGAGCTGAAGCTGAACCGAATGTGGGTCATGCAGCAAGACAATGATCCTAAACATACAAGCAGATCTACACAAGGATGGCTGCAGAAGAAGAAATTACGCAATTTAGAATGGCCTAGTCAAAGTCCGGACCTAAACCCCTTTGAAATATTGTGGCAGGACCTGAAGCGTGCTGTCCATGCAAGGAAGCCCACAAATGTCATAGAGTTGAAGCAGTTCTGTAAGGAGGAATGGGCCATAATTCCTCAAAACCGATGTGAGATTGACCAACAGTTACAGGAAATGCTTAGTTGAAGCCATTGCTGCTCAAGGGGGTGCCACCAGTTCATGAATCTAAAGGTTCACATACTTTTTCACACATGGATATTACATGTTGAATCATTTGTGGATAAATACATGTTGAAAGCATCATGTTTTTTTGTTATCTTTATCTATTATTAGGACTTAGATTAAGATCTAATAACATTTTAGGCTGAAATATGTGAAATATGTGAAAATCCTAAGGGGTTCACAAACTTTTTCTCAGCAAGAACATGACGAGAACATAATGCATGATAGTAGCATAATACATAGTACATTAATACAGATTTCCACATTGTGTATAAGGTGTAGTCATTTTTGAAATGTAACGAA
Organism: Polyodon spathula; assembly: GCF_017654505.1. Taxonomy (NCBI): domain Eukaryota; kingdom Metazoa; phylum Chordata; class Actinopteri; order Acipenseriformes; family Polyodontidae; genus Polyodon; species Polyodon spathula. Next base: position 12,545,212 of record NC_054555.1, read on the forward strand.
AAACAAACTACGTTATTTTTTCACATCTGTTACCACATCTGAAAAAGGAACCCATTACAGATGTTACTGAAACATGTCACAACACAGTTAATGATTACTCTTGCTGTAATTCACCAGTCCACATGCCCTGCAATCTGCTCTGTTTTAATTTTATATCTGTTATTTGCGACGTTATCCTGCCAGTAAATAGCTTCTCCTGACGCCTCTCAGCTTTTACTGCAAGTGGAATTAGGGTTATCACAACATAAAGTTTAAAGAATCTCATTTACTGTCCAGTCTGTGTGTACTTGTTGAATCAGATTTAGGAATAAGTGATAGAATCTGCTTGTTTTGCATTTTTTGAGTGACGTTACTATGAAGTCAAGGGTTGCTACAAAGATACCATTTGTGAAATGAGAAAGTGCAAGAGTAATTAGAAGTTCTGAGGAAAATAGTTCAAAGCACTACAAATAAAACTCAGTATTGAAAAACTGCACTCATAACTGTAAAATAACTATTGAAAACATCATAAAAATGTAAGATCAAGTGAACAAAAAAAAACTTGTTTTAGTGTCATTTAAAGCTACTTGTGCTTAAAATGTTCCCTGGACATGTGGAAATTGAATCAAACTGAATTCCTTGTGTACTAATGTGACAGAGATCGAATGATGCTTGGTGTTAGATCTCCTTCCCGACCTTTAAGGGCACTAGAAAGAAGGAACAGAGTAACCTTAAGCAAATGGCAAAACAATTTATTCCGTAGGGTAGGTGGAAGTCAGCCATTTAGGAAAGGGGCGTAGCTACGACACCCAAGTACGTTGACCCGGACGGTAGACAGCGTGGCATCTGAGGATTGGAGGAGCAGATGCGCTCGTTAACCTAGGGGTCATGGACGAGGGTATAAATAGGGGGGCGTGGCTTTGTGATCTGTTACTTTGTATATGGTTACAACAAATAACTTAGAAGGAGCCTGTGTTGTTTGTATAAAAAGCCATGAGCGTTCTGTTTCATTTGTGTAATCACACTGTTTGTCTTGTCTGTCGTTTTCTCACCAAGACTACTGAGCATGATCCGAACCTGCAGCCACAGGCCAGCGTAAAACCCGAAAAACACCACTCACCTTTCCACTACAGGAACTGTCTGTCTTTACCATGAACACTAAAATCATGCAGTCTTGGAATTGTGTCTGTGTTCTGTGTTTTGTGTGGGTGAACGAATCAGACTTTGGGTTACGGGTCAAACCCGTGGAATTATAATTGGAAGGGATACACGCCACTGTATCACTTCCAACACTATTATTGATTACAGGTTTGCTATAAGGCTCTGGACATTACGATTAATTAATAAACACCCTTGCACCTGAAAAACATTCGTCTTGTGTCATTAATCCGCTCTGCACTGCACTCACCTGCACTTAATCACCACTTTGCCACAACTAGTCAGGAATTTCCTCTTCATATCTCACTTATCTACGTGGCCTATTGGCTGCCTTGGCCTTCGTGTTCCTATGGGTTAATTAGGAAAATTTACTGGGAATAGATGACATCATCATGCTTCAGGAAAAACCTTCCGGTCAGGCCTCTGTCAAGCCCTGTTTACTTTTTTGAGACGCTAGCCTACCAGTAATTAGTCTTTTTTTCTGAGGACCCTTTGGATAATACCCCATTTTGGGAAGCACCAGTCACTAACTGCCAGAGGAGACCAGGCAACTATAGAAGGGAATCAGTTAAACAGATCTATCATTCCTGGCACTGCAGAATTCTACCCGGAATCTTGTGCACACAGAGGTAGGGGCTCTTTTACAGCTTCTTTAGACCTTTAAAACACTCAACTAGTACAAGTTTTTCTGTTTTGCTAAATAAATTCAGCTCAGCTGTCAATCCAGCCTCAAACCTTTGAATAAACATAGGATACATAAATGCTGAGCACACAATTTACTGAAATGATACCCTCCTACATCTTTATGCACTAAAGTATATATTTTTTTTTTTTTTATAATATTTATATATATATAAAAAAAAGTTTTTTTTTTTGTATTGCATACTTTTCATAACTGTTGTGCAGAATGAATTATATATACTCACAAACAAGAAGAAACTGCAAATGAACTTCCTTTTGTTAGGTTCCCAAATGCTGTATCATGAATAAAACATTATCTACAAGTAAGACAATCCAATAAATGTTTTTTTTTTTTTTTAATAGTGGTTTACATGGACATTGCAATTAATTAATTATCACAAGATACTGTAAGTTCCACAGTCACACAGATTTATTGAATACTGATACCACTGGAAATCTCACCACAGCCCCAGAGACAGACAACCACACTGACACCTATTGCAGTAATGTAGTCTGGTAATGAAAGTGCCATTTATATTCCATTGGAATTCAGGTACTGTATGGGTATGCAACTATAGTATTATATGTTTATATTCAATCAATTTAAATGCTATTTTGTCATTGTATCAAACATATAAAGCCTTGGTTTTACATTAAACGTTTTCAAGCAATTTTCCCAAAGAAGCCCAAATCAAGATTGATTACATTGCTTAAAAATATATCCTACAACAAGTTGCTTTATTAGTTTCCAGAAAAAAAGTTGACTGAAACTTGCCTTATGTATCATGGTCTCAAGGCCCTATACACAGGCAAAGACTGGGGTGCAACCTTGGTACCCATTGCTTGTCAGGCCAGCTGCTTACTTTTTAAGAGCCAATCCTTAAAATAACCTGTGATGGTGTGTGTTCCTTTTGGTAAGGGAGAATTCCCGAGACACAGAACTGTATGTCAATTGATGCATTGTAAGACATGTAAAAGTGTCGAGTACTCCTGTGACAAGTAAAAACCTGTGCACTTCTCCAAATTCCAAGTGAGCTCAAACAAATAGTGGGTACATGGAGGTCGCTGTAATAACATGGAAATTATGCAATTTTAGGATGAGCTTTATTAACACATCAGTCTTCCTGGCCTTTTCTTGAACTTATAAAATGTTGCTAATCATTTTCACTGCTCAAAATCATTTAATCATTAAAACACACAATGGAATAAAATAAATGCCATTATGAGAGTTGTATCACCATTGCTTGTCAGAAATATACAGGATATATAAGACAATATATATATATATATATATATATATAATATATATTAATATATATATATATATATATATATATATATATCTTGATCACTGCCTTGTAAACAAAGGTAATGTAGGCCACTCTCTATGCACGTACCATCCCAAAAATTCTCTTTCTATTGCTGTAGCTCATATTTATGTGAATAAAACAAGTGAATCACTTGTTTTATTCATTGCTGAAAAACATTTCCGGTGTGGACACTGCTGTAGGTTAATGATTTAAAGTGACAAAATGAAGTGCAAACCACTGCCAAAACAAAGTGATGACATGCAAACCTGCTGTCCTGCCCTTGAACACCCTGAAGCCATAACATCAATGTAAGTCAAATCCGTCATCATAATTAATTTTAAGCACCTCTCTCAACTACCTCTCGAAAGCAGGGGTATGCATATTAAACACTCTGGCTTCCAGAACAGTTGTTTTATAGTCAAAAGGAATAGAGTAGAATCTACACAAACTACTCCACATTGATAGTTAAAAAATGCATATAGAATATAAATACATAAGATTTACAGAGAAAAACACATTAATCTCAGTTGCATAGGAGTCAATGTTTACACATTAACAATAAGCTGGTCCCTACATAAAGCTGGCCTGTAAGGATGGGTAGCAAGAAAGAAGCCATTACTCAAAAAGACTAATCTTAAAGCACTATGCGAAAAAGCATGTAGATGATACTGCAGACATGTGGAAAAAGGTTTTATGGTTAGCCAAGACAAAAATTGAAATTTTCGGTCTAAATTACAAGCATTATGTCTGGCACAAGCCCAACACTGCACTTTACCCAGTCAACACCATCCCAACTGCCAAGCGTGGTGGTGGCAGCATCATGTTATGGGGATGATTCTCTTCAGCAGGGACTGGGAAGCTTGTCAGGATAGAGGGGAAAATGGATGGTGCAAAGTACAGGCGAATCCTTGAGGAAAACCTGTTTGAGTCAACCAAGACTCTGAAGTTGGGGAGGAATTTTACATTTCAGCAGGACATGACCCGAAGCACAAAACCAAAGCCACACTGGAGCAGTTGAACAAGAAGATAATTAATGTTCTTGAGTGGCCCAGTCAAAGTCCTGACTTGAATACAATCGAAAATTTATGGCAAGACCTGAAGATAGCAGTTCATCGACGATCCCCAACAAAGTTATCAGAACTGGAGCAATTTTCCTGTGAAGAATGGGCAAAATTTTCATCATCCTACTGTGCAAAGCTAGTAGAGACCTATCCAAAAAGACTCATAGCAGTAATTGCTGCAAAATGTGCTTCTACCAAGTGCTGACTTAAGGGGTTGAATAATTATGCAACCAGTACATTTCATTTTGTACATTTTCTTTACAAGTTTTGTTGACATTTAACCTATAGTACCAATCAAAAGTTTGAGTACACTTGCTGAAAACTAGGTTTTTTTCATAATTGACACTGTTTTATGTTGTATATGTTTCTGTAAATACTAGAAAATGAAAACACATGTTACAATATACAAAACTAAACATAAGGAGTATCAAAGCAATGTTCAAGAAAATTGTCTCTAAATCTTGGATTCCTCAAAATAGCCACCCTTTTCCTTGATAACAGCCTCACAAACACTAGGCATTTGGTCAACAAGTTTCAGCAGGAAATCGCCCGACACGTCTTCCCAGCTCTTCTGCAGCAATTCCCAGAGATGTAGGGCATTTGTGGGTAGCTTTGCTTTGACTCTTCTGTCCAGTTCGTCCCATACAAGTTCTATGGGATTGAGGTCTGGAGACTGTGCAGGCCAGGTCATTAGATTGAGTTGTCCTTCACTTTCCTTCTTTGCCAGATAGTTCTTGCACAACTCTGAGGTGTGTTTCGGGTCATTATCTTGCTAAAGAATGAAGGACTGCCCAACTAGCCGTAATCCTGATGGAATGGCATGCCTCTGAAGTATGCTATGATAGCCATGTTGGTTGAGCTTGCCATGGAATTGGTAAAGATCACCAACTCTGCCACCAGCAAAGCAACCCCAGACCATGACACTGCCTCCTCCATGCTTGACAGTGGGAACCACACATGCAGAACTCATGCGCTCACCCTCTCTGCTTCTTACAAATACTTGGCGGTTGGACACAAATTTTTCAAAATTTGACACTTATTCTGCACTCTTAACAACGTTTTTTTTGCAGCAATTCAAATATTTCATATTTTGACTCATCGGTACATAAGATGGTCCAGGCAAGTATTTTTCTCTTATTCTGCACTCTTAACAATGGTTTCTTTGCAGCAATTCTTCCAGTTAGGCCAGCTTCACGCAATTTCCTCTGAACAGTTGATGTTGAAACATCTGTACTTCTAGTAGCATTTAGCTGAGCTTGTATTTCAGGAGCAGTTAATCGCCGGTTTCGCAGACTTATGACTCGAATGAACTTGTTCTCTGATTCTGAGGTCACCCTTGGCCTGCTTGACCTTGTTCGGTCCTCATGAGTACCAGTTTCTTCAAATCGTTTGATGGTCTCGGCCACAGCAGTTACAGACACTTGCAAAGTTCTTGCGATTTGTCTTAAAGATTGACCTTCATTTCTTAAAGTAATTCGTCTTTTTTCTTTGCTTAACTGAGCGTATTTTGCCATTTTCTGCTCCCTTACATTCAGGAATTACAAACTTGTGCCTATCCTACCTATATTTATAGTAATCATGGACCTGTTAACAATAATTGGTGACAAAAGGTTAATTAGGTAACATGCTAGTTAACTCAGAGAACATCAATAAAGACACTTTTATACTTAGGCCAGTGTTCTAACACCGTGTTATACACATTTCAGACTTTTAACTGACTTGGGCTTCATACTGAAATCCCCTTGCTTTGGGTGACTATTTCATTGAAATTGACAAGATTTACATTTTCATTTAAAAATGAAATTTTTTAATGCAATTCACTTATGATTATCAGCTTATATAAGTACATGTATCATATAATGAAATATTAAGTATTTATAGACAAGTTTATACAGTTAAAGCATAGCTAATCATGAAAAACGTGGTTTCAAGCAAGCAGGTGTACTCAAACTTTTAACCGGTACTGTGTGTATGACCATTTGCTTTGAAATTAACTAGGACATCTACAGACAAATAAGTGCATATTTGACTGTTACTCGGGATGGTACATAGGAAATGGAAATGGAAAAAGAATGGTCTTTGTTGTTTTTGTTTTTTTTAAAGACAACATTTAAAATCTGGATTTACCTTGTTCTAGAATTTGTTGGGTACCCTTCCTCTGTTGGAATCTCAAAGCTGGAATCTCAATCATCTAATAAATGTGGGTAATGGATTATACAGTATTCCTGGGAATGTTACGATATCGATAAATGAAATCAAAACCCTACAGTAGTAATTTCTGTGACATTTCAATAATCCTATATATTATAAACTATGCTTTTTAGAACTGTAGGGAACCTGTCTGTGATGTACTGTTACATACCGACAATAAAGACCACATGTCCTGTATACATATCATCAACTTCACAGTCCATTACTCAAATTGCTTTATAAGGCAATGTCCACTTTGTCATTTTAGTGCAATATTGGAGTGCATTTCAATTTCCGGACACAAATTTACAGTTTCATCTGATCTCTGCATGCAGAACTCATATAGTACTCATGTGTCAGTCTGGATGGGTAATGTGGAATGTAATGTGGGGTGTTCTACATTTAAACATGCATGATGAAACTTTGTCTATCTTATAACAAGTTCAGAGTCTCCACTTGATGACATTTCAGAAGCTAATTATTTCTGCAGACACATACATAATCAATCTAATTCAAGGGCATGAGCTCTTTGTTTGGTACAATGGCTGGGTCACTCGAATAGATAAATCATGCGACCCCACACTTGTCTATCTTTCTTGAACTAATTATCTCAAAGGTACTCCAGAAGATCATTTTCAATATTATCTTTGCTCATTTTAAGAACAGCAATATCCTTCCAGTAATTAGTTTGGTTGTCCTCCAAATTGTGAAAAATGTCATGCTCTATTTATGGTATAATATATCTAAAGGCTTTATACAGATATCAAGGGTTCCTACTCCCTCATAGAGTAGTACATTCTCCACCATAAACAAAGCGTTGATATAGTGGGCTGAAAACCACATTGCCTTTTGTTTAAAAGCTCTATAGCAAATCAAAAAGAAATAAAAATTAAAAACCTTTAGATCATGTAAAGGACTGACTTACATCACAGTACATTATATAAGGAAATATGTATAGTTGAGCTAGTTTCTTATGTTATAAGCAAGGTTCAATGTGTTTGGTGTTTTAAAAGAGCGCCCAACTGACTAATAAATCTCTCACCCTATTAAAAATGTGTTCTGAGGTTCTCATGAAATCTGTTGATTGTCAGGTCTCTCCACTTAATATGATAAGGGGCAGGTATATGTAGGCAAACAATAGGAAAGTGTATGAGTTGGATAAAAAAAAAAAAAAAGCTATCAACTTTCAAATCACATATTAAGTTCATGTCATTATTCAATTACATGCTGGTATTTATCTTTCAAGTAGGTTTCAGCTTCAGTATTACAATATTAATTTTAATGTATCAAAAAAATGTGTGCAACAAACAAAAGGGTTGGTGGTACAGACAGTCAGAAAGCCCCCAATATCTCCAGAATCTGATATATAATATATATATATATATATATATATATATATATATATATATATATATATATATAAACATGTATGAAGTGTGGTACATGGACTGCTTACATTAGTTTCAAAACATAAACTGTAACAGCATTTTACAAACACATGCAAAAAAAAAAAAAAAAAAAAAAAAAAACACATGGTAAAATTTTGTCATCAGTGCTTATTGTGTTTGTAATATTATAGAAAGTTTAATAGAGATTGAAGTGGGCAAGTTCATCTACAGTAGATCATTTTCTTTGTGCTTGCTTCAGTTGTTAATTTTGAATGAAAAATCAATAGATATATCACCTAATTTTCCAAACACTAATGCATCATCAGGAGCTTCTTTAGCAGCAGTTACAGAGAGAGACCAGTTATGCATGTTAGAAGTGCTTTGCATATGCTTTCACTTCTTTAACAAAGAAGGGTTATTTTAAAAGCATCTCCACAGTCCAGTCAGTACATTATCACAGTGAAGAGGCTTGAACGAGTGCCACAGGGGTTGGGGAAAAATACAAATGGTAACAGATACAAACAGAACTGAAGCTGATGAATATAAAAAGAATAAGGTCTTACGCCCACCTTCGGTGATGATCAAAGCCAAACTATACTTTGAATAAAAAAAACTGTCAATTGCCATGTGGGGACATTTAACAAATTCAATTAAAATACCCTGCTAGTTCAGAATAATTCTATAGCAACCTAGGTAGATTTTAAATATTTCCAGGTCAATATAATGTATAATGCAGTGTGATCACAGCTCAAAACTATCAGATACAAAAAAAAACATGTCGATTTTACAATTGGTAAACAGCTGGAATATATTACTCATGCAATGTTTTTTATCATGACTTCTTAATCCTTTAATAAACACTAAACAGTTCTTCATGGAATATATTGGAGAATACACAGGAGAATTAGAACCTTTAGACTTGTTATTTCATCATTGTAATTCTTCAGGTTTCTACCTTTAACTTTATCTGATTTGATGTAAAGACAGTAGAATCCTACCTGCCACAGACTAAGGTATTAAAACCCCTCTACCGCCCTAAAGGTGTTTCAGCTCAGTCTGTGGGACTTCCAGAGCAGAGGTACTATAAAATGTCTTGTCCAATTGTCCCATTGTATTGTCATCTTAGCAAATGTATTCTGAATTATTGTATACAATATTACATTGGTGGCAGGTATGGTAGAATGTGAAAGATTCTCTTTATTACACAGCTATAACAGTATGTTGTTAAAGATGCCTATAATCTGTTTCTTTGACAAGCATAATATTACATTTGAAGCAAATTTTTTATACGTATATGTGGCTGAGTGTCCCGCCCCTTTGTGTTTATTAGTGTTTTATGTTGTATGTAGTGTGTTAATGTTGGTGTTTATGTATAAAATACATGGGATATAAATATGGGTTACGAGCACGAGTGTTTAAAATGTATGTTTGTATTTAGGTACGAGGATTGCACTGCACTTCACGTGCTGATAAAATGTAGTAATATGTGAGCACGGGGAATTGCACTTTTGTTAATTCACGTGCAGTTGTACCGAGACTCCAGTTGAATGATTGATTAGCAATCGAGTCTCGGTACAGCTGCATAAAAGCAGCATGTTTTCACTCACTTGGGGTTGTGTGTTCAGGGCGAACGAACGGGATAGAGACGGAGAGAAAAAGAAAGCAATTGCTACATCGTGCTGGAAGACCAGCACGGTACCTGTTTGTTTAGTGTTCGTGCCCTGTTTGTTAGTGTCTGTTTGTTTAGTGTTCGTGTCGTGTTTGTTAGTGTCTGTGCCCTGTTTGTTAGTGTCTGTTCAATTTGTTTGTCTATTTATTTTGGCTCAAGTGCCATGTTTTGTTTTGTTCAGCATCTTTATTTTCTGTTTGTTCATTTATTAAATGCTGAGCGCAAACAAACGCTCAGCTTCACCAAAGCCTTGTGACAGTAAATTAAAATATGTATTTTATTTACTTGTTTGAAAAGAAAATCCATACAGTTTTTGTTTGGGATAACATTGTTTGAATGTGTAATAATTTGTTTTATATTCTCCTATTATAAGTGATATAATGCACAGTTCACAGCCTGCCTCTGTAAAGTGCTTTGTGATGGTGGTCCATTATGAAAGGTACAATACAAAAACTATAGATATTATTGTTATTATTATGTTGTGGTGAATCAGCAGGTTTACATTTTCACTGATGTACTATCATTAGAAAATAAATTTGAAGTGTGTTCAGCAATAGACAGGAAAAAACAATGCAAAACACTATTTAAAAACCATGACTCAAATGTTGTTGAATTTTATTAGTCAAGCACTATTAGTAAAGGGCAATTCCCATGAAATACCACTTGATTAATTATTGCATTCACGTCTGTGCATTACTTCAAATATTACTTCTTCATTTAGATGAAAACTAAGTATTCTATTAAAAATCCCAAATGAAGTAGCTTTTTATCTCTACCTGATAACACACAAGTTAATTTCATCTGCATTTCATTAGACAATATTAATAGTATGATAAGTCCCCAAACTACACTGCAATTGATTCATTAAATTGGTCTATTTCCTCTTATCAGTTTTTTTTGTCCCCCCATACTGTAAGGTCTGCATACACAATTTGCTATTCTGTTTTTTTTTTACATAACAGAAGACTGAAGGCCTTATAACTGCTCGAAATTACAGCAATCACTATGATGCAAATGGTATGGAGAGACAGGCACTGCCTATATCCTCAGAATCTGATACTCACAACAACCTAAAATGAAAAATGTTAATATCAAGTTTTATGGCAACTGGAGAAACGGTGCTCCAGATATGTGCACAAATATTCTTTGTCCCATTTGTTCAACAAAAAATGAATAACTCAAATATACAGTACTGTGCAAAAGTTTTAGGCAGGTGTGAAAAAATGCTATAAAGTAAGAATGCTTTCAAAAATAGAATGTTAATAGATTATATTTATCTATTAACTAAATGCAAAGTGAGTGAACAGAAGAAAAATCTAAATGAAATCCATATTTGGTGTGACCTCCCTTTGCCTTCAAAACAGCGTCAAATCTTCTAGGTACACTTGCACAAAGTCAGGGATTTTGTAGGCATATAGTCAGGTGTATGATTAAACAATTATACCAAACAGGTGCTAATGATCATCAATTCAATACGTAGGTTGAAACACAATTATTAACTGAAACAGAAACAGCTGTGTAGGAAGAATAAAACTGGGTGAGGAACAACCAAACTCAGCTAACAAGGTGAGGTTGCTGAAGACAGTTTACTGTCAAAAGTCATACACCATGGCAAGACTGAGCACAGCAACAAGACACAAGGTAGTTAAACTGCATCAGCAAGGTCTCTCCCAGGCAGAAATTTCAAGGCAGACAGGGGTTTCCAGATGTGCTGTCCAAGCTCTTTTGAAGAAGCACAAAGAAACGGGCAACGTTGAGGACCGTAGACGCAGTGGTCGGCCAAGGAAACTTACTGCAGCAGATGAAAGACACATCATGCTTGCTTCCCTTCACAATTGGAAGATGTCCAGCAATGCCATCAGCTCATAATTGGCAGAAAACTGAGGGACCCTGGTTCACCCATCTACTGTCCGGAGAATTCTGGTCAGAAGTGGCCTTCATGGAAGACTTGCGGCCAAAATGCCATACCTCCGAAGTGGAAACAAGGCCAAGCGACTCAACTATGTATGAAAACACAGGAACTGAGGTGCAGAAAAATGGCAGCAGATGCTCTGGACTGATTAGTCAACATTTGAAATATTTGGCTGTAGCAGAAGGCAGTTTGTTCGCCGAAGGGCTGAAGAGTGGTACACGATTGAGTGTCTGCAGGCAACAGTGACGCATGGTGGAGGTTCCTTGCAAGTTTGGGGCTGCATTTCTGCAAATGGAGTTGGGGATTTGGTCAGAATTAATGGTCTCCTCAATGCTGAGAAGTACAGGCAGATACTTATCCATCATGCAATACCATCAGGGAGGCATCTGATTGGCCCCAGATTTATTCTGCATCATGACAATGACCCCAAACTTACAGCGAAAGTCATAAAGAACTATCTTCAGTGTAAAGAAGAACAAGGAGTCCTGGAAGTGATGGTATGGCCCCCACAGAGCCTTGATCTCAACATCATCGAGTCTGTCTGGGATTACATGAAGAGAGAGAAGCAACTGAGGCTGCCTAAATCCATAGAAGAACTGTGGTTAGTTCTACAAGATGTTTGGGCCAATCTACCTGTCGAGTTCCTTCAAAAACTGTGTGCAAGTGTAACTAGAAGAATTGATGCTGTTTTGAAGGCAAAGGGTGGTCACACCAAATATTGATTTGATGTAGATTTTTCTTCTGTTTACTCACTTTACATTTTGTTAATTGATAAATATAAACTATTAACATGTCTATTTTTGAAAGCATTCTTACTTTAAAGCATTTTTTGCTCCCTAAAACTTTTGCACAGTACTGTATATAAAACTAATTTGCCACAAGACAAGGTACTGAAATGTACATTCAAAGTAAAGTAAATTTGTATTCAGCTGTGTGACAAATGTATTGCTTTTAACTTTAATCTTAATAAAAGGCTGCATAATTTGTGTAAAATAATACCTACACCTGAGCATTTTCAGCAAAGTAAAAAAATGTAGCGGACAGTGTGACAGGACAGGGCTACTCAATAGCACATTGACTCACACTGAAGGCACTTCTGTAATGGCTGAATTCATTCTTTTTTCAGAGAGTTTAAATAATTGCAAGAAAATATTAGAAAACCACTGGTACTCTCAAATGAATCTGAATATATAAATCCAACCCTATTTTCTCATTTACCACATACAAACAATTCAATAAATGATCAGTTTAATCAGTATCTCTGAGTTTAAATGGAGTAAGTTACATGTAAAAAGGTTGCGTCCTTAATAATAACTCCCTTTAACACATCAATGCTAATTCTGCATTGTGTTATCATTTTTAGGTTTTATTGCTTTTTAAAGTTCAAAATAGTAAATTATTTTAACTGTACCATGTTAAAGTGTTACTGAATTCTCTACAGTGTTTACAAGAAATGCATTACTTTACTTACAGTATTGCATGTTGTCCATATTGCAGCTTTTTTCTTTTTGATATATATATTTTTTTTAATTCACACAATACAAGTAAATAAACTTGGGAATTAAGGCCAGATATTCCAAAGAGATGTGAGGTTCGCAATGGCACTTCCAAGAATTTTCTCCCCCTCAATTCTGCTGTGAGAAAAAATTTGTGCCTGCGAGTGAAATTTAAAAAAAAAAAAAATGTATTTATGTATTTTTTTTTTTTTTATCGCAAGTGTTTTTCTTCAACTGTAGAGAAGGAGGAGTTGTGAGTAGGTAGTTATGCAAGTCCACTGACAAGTGCAATACTTAAAAAAAATAAAATAAAAATACACAAATCAAAATGTTGGGGAAAAATGTGTTGCATGTGTTTGACTCATTTACAAACAAGCTCAAATACTATTTAAATACTACTTACTCATATCAAGAGGGAGCTTAGAGCTCATTAAGCTGTGTTTAATTAACTTTAGTTGTAGTTTTTCAGAGCGTACGAAAATAAAAAAAAAATGAAGATACTGTTGTTAAATATACAAACAAGTGATTATTTTCATTATTAAATATAGTATGTATCAAAAAATAAATCCCTGTGTCTCAACGTATGCCCTCTAAGATATCTGCAGCTCCAAGAACCTCAATAGAGGCATTTGATATCCCAGATAGGGTCTCCGTTTTAAACAGTGGTACAGCAAAAACAGATGTTGGTGGCAATCATATAATGATAATTATTTTTAATATGCAGACTATAGTGATGGAGTAATCATGTTGTATATATTTTAATATATATTAGGTTTTTTTTCTCCTTTTTTCACTATCATTATAATCTCCTCGTCAGTAAAGTTGCCATCTCCAGCTTTTAAACAGTTTGAGCCATTGCCTCACCTTGTACACAAATACACCTGCATCAGTTGGGTATAGTCTGTGTTGTGATTCCTTTACTGTTTAGGTTAATGTAAAAGTATTCATTTTACAGCCTTGCGAAAGTGACCATTTATCCACAACTTTTGAATTTCACAGACTTGCAAGATATTCACAATGCAAGCGGAGTTGCATAAAAATTGCATACATTAGTATAATCTTTGAATATCTGGCCTTTATATTTGTTTCAACTTTTCCTCATGAACATTCACCAGGAGAAAGAGATATTTTCTAAATACCACACTCTAACACATACTCCTTCATAAAACAATGCTGTTTTAAATGGGTGACAGACACAAGTACACACTGCGTATACCACTTCCCCAGAAGCAGCTTATTATGGACTCTTCCTTCCACTCTTATCTAGATTAAACCGTAGTCCTAAATGTTGATTAAAACAAATGTTTCTTCATCCCTGCTGCAATCTGGCTCATGGTGTGTCTCAAGCAACAAAAATTGGGGTAAACAGAATACAAAAACATTGCGTGAGGAAGTGAACCCTTCATGCAGATGTGGCATTTTGTTATTTCGTCAGCTAAAAAAGGTCTGTCATGCATTTTGTCTCGCTCAACCCGGGTCAAAGCGTGTCGACCCACATCCTGAGGTGGTTTGCTGGGAACTGGGTCGACCCGAGTACAAGCCATGTATGTGGTTTCACACCATGCAGGACTGTGACCCTGGTAGACAGAACCCGGGTCCGGACCCAGACAGGAGTACCAGTGTAAAAGGGGCTGTTGAAATCAACCATTTAAAATGAACCAGTGTGCATTTGTTCGAATTCTGAAATAATGATGGCTTTTGATTGTACAAAAATACAACCAGACTTCCACTTTGTTATGTTAATATCAGCATTTCTTTTTTAAATTATTACTATTATTATTAACTTCTATCCCAACTGTGTAATGTCAAAACTCATAATTAAACTAGAAACAACACAATGGTGCTTTATTTCCACATTCTAAGAGAAGAACAGAAATTGAAAGTGGATGAAAAGAAATGCCATTTCTTGCTACCCAAATTGCCTTGCATTAGCCTCTTGGGACTTATTGTTAACACAGACAATGAAGCAAGTATTTAAATACATTTATTGTTTTGTTTGTCTTTTCTGCTACTTCATACTAAAATGTAAGATAATGGGAGGTTTAATATATGCAAATACAATACAGGAACTTGGTTGTTAACACAATAAGACACACTACTGTCAGTCTGAAATGTATTATGGCAACAACAGCATTCCATGATTCCATGAACTGACAGGAATACACAGATACCTTAAAGACACACATTTAAGAAAGAAATAAAGGCCAGAAACTACAGTTTTTGTTTGCTGGGTAACTTTTATAAATGTATTTACCAAACACCAGACATAAGCCTGCATAGTAAAGGGTTTTCGATGTATACATATATTTATCAATACCTAGCATACTTTTCTGTAATTATTTTATATTCTATATACTGTAGTAATTGTATTTATATAATCTGGTGCTGCTATCTACAGGTTAAACATTACACCTAAATTTGGATATTGCAGGAATCCCAGTAAATGTTCTTTCTTTGCGCTCACAGCAGAGATGCCTGATCCTCAGTTCAGTCCAAAGGCAGTGCAGTGCTAGGGTTTAGCAACTGATGTGCCCTGGAATCCTCCTCAAAAAACACTTTTCAACATATGCTTACGACTGTTAAAAAAACATGTATACCATGGGTCACTGTAAGGCTTTCTTTGCTTATTGGGTAAATAGTAACGGTAATCTGGGTTCAATGATGTTCGCAGCTTTCCCTCGCCTACATTAAATTCAAAGGTCCTTTCAAAGGAAACCTTTGGTCGTAACTCACAATCCATTAATCCAGCGTTTTTGGCTAAGAGCTATACCAGTGCTAGTGGCCTCTTAAAGAGTTAGAAAATCACAAACACTAATGAAATAAATGTAAACATTTTAGAATGGTTTGGTGTGTTAAAGCTAAAAAGCTAACATCATAGGAGCCAAGAAATAAAAAATAAAAAAATCTATTTTTTAGAGATTAAACTAAGACACTGCTCCAGTTTCTTTTTGTAAACATGTGAGTTTTGTTACATTGACAAAACAATGTCGTCCTTGTATTATTTTCAAAAATGACTACAAAAGATTTAGAAGTGAGTAGTTTTTACAGTATAATCATAAATCTCAAAAAACTACTCACTTCTAAATCTTTTGTAGTCATTTTTGTATTACTTTAGTATAAATACATGTTAATTTGGATTCATATGTTGTTTTTTTCTGACTTTATGTGAACGAAAAGATACACATTTGCCCGTTTTCCCATTGGAAATAGTGATATTTTGAAATATCACTGTCCTGGTCACAAAAGCAAAGTTTGTGGGGAATAATAGCCATTTTCTATACTTTTGAGGCATAAGCAATTAGGAAATAACACTTACTACCCAGGAACAAAAATTGTGTTACATAGTGTTATTCATTGATTATAAAATAACTACAAATTGTTCACACATACAAAACAAAGTTGTTCAGTACAAGACTTCATCATCCATCACTACTGTAGCATCAGAAGGGGGGTCATCATATCATTCTGTGCATGAAAATAACAGAATTGAAATATACAGGGGGGAGTCTTAAACCATTCTTTGTGTCTTCTTGGTTTATGGTCTCCAACTCCCCCTCTGACAAATAATGTTTTTAGAAAGAGTCATAAACTGACTGCTGGACAAGAGTTTTATCTCTACCTATCACTGAATGAGCCATTTCGGCACCAGTAGTATTTTCCTGAGAGCAACTTCCAGACAATTCTGAGTACCTTGACACTAAGATGAGAAACAGGCCTTGTCATAAATCCAGCTGGTAAGGGGCCACGTCGGTACGAGAACAACCAATGAAAGACACTTCATGTGGACTCAGGCACTGCCCAAAATAACCGGACTAGCCAATCACAGGGTTGAAGAGAGAATCACAAAACCTGCTGACTTTCGAGATGCGAGCTGAGGTTTCCAGAGCTTCTGCTGTGTGAAGCTTCTGCTGTGTGGACGAGCTTCTGCTGCTTCCAGTTGAGCTGCTGTACCCAGATATGCGTGCTGACTGCAAAGGAAGTGTGCACAAGTAGTGTCCCCCCGCTAGAGTTGTCTTGAAGTTCGGAGGGAGGAAATGGATGCTACACTTCTCTGAACAAAGTTGCAGAGCCATGGGAGCATATGTGCTCAAATTCACAGAAGGCAAGGAAGAACCAATGTTCTGAATAATGGCTAGAATCATCTTCTGAGGAAGGACCTTGCCGTCGGTCCTACGAGAGACTGGATCAGTGACGGGATACTGCATTAATCGGAAAGCGGGTCTTTGTTTCCATGTATCTGCATGAAACGATGAAGCAAAGCCGTACAGAAGAATTGCCACAAGAACACGTTTACAAACTATAACTTTTCAATTGCAGCGCATTAGCTGAACTGAGTTATGTCTGATGAACGGAACTATTCCCAGTGGGAAAATTGCCAACAACAAAGATAATGTTGCAAGCCTTGGAGATCAACAAGCTGATCTTCATTTGAAAAGGAACTATTGGTTATTGCGAGCCTACGCAATACAATGCGTACTGCAAAGTACCGTCTATATTGGAATTGCGGACCTGGAGAGCTGCAGTATTTATCGTCATAGATTGATGTCTGTATATGGAAATCGATAAGTAGGGGAGACTGGGGCTGGTTGTTACACTTTTTACTCTTTATTATTTTCCTCAATCTGGTGACATGCTGTGAGGTTCGTTATATTGAAGAATAACTCTTCACTACAAATTGATGTTTTTTTATTTCAGTACTGTCTTTGAAAAGTAGTATTTTGCAAAAAGTTATTCTGTACTTGCTGCTAAAAAGTCATATCGATCACGAAACACCCTCTCTCGTTGAAAAGCATTAGCAGGACTTCCAGAAGAGATCAGCCATTTCTAAACAATGTTTTTACGTATCATTGTGTGTGAATTTATAGAAGAAAAAAATTCTTAATAGCCTACACACGTGCTACAACTAATCATATGAATGTCTTCGGTAATTAACAATGCACAACTGAAATAAGGGAGTCACAATAACATTACTTTCTGCTTATTAAGTAATGATCGTGGTGGTGGTAACCATCATTCACATCATACTACTGCAGAAACATTAATAACAATATTAATAATAGCATATTATTAGCATATGCTTAACCGAAGTGGTTTGGAATGCACATCAAGTATAGTGTAGTTATTGTCATAGTCCTATATGTATTGACAAATTATAGTTTTGTGCGGCAATGAAAGAATATGTGACAAGCATTGCAATTTCAGCAATACTTGCATCAACAACATAAACCTAATGAGAACGTTATTATTTTATACATGCACTGATTGCATCTCTTTAGCCAGTTTAATAGGAGTTTAATCTTCTAGCACAAGGAAGCGATCGAACGCATGGTCCAGAGCGTGCATGAGTCTATGAACATTCTCACACAAACTTCTGTGCTGATAAACCACATGCTTTCTGTTGGAATGTGCATACACATGGTTTAGAAGGGAATACATTTAATAAATATAGGCCCTGGTGTTGCATACTGTGTCTCTTGATTACTCTAGAAGGCATTATTGTGGATCATGTTGGCCCAGCAATGTTGCACTTGTACCCTGATCGTGATGGTTGCTTTCAAGATGAAAATACAGCCAGCCCCAATGCCAGGACTGTGAGTGAATGGTTTGAAAAGCATAGCAGTCACCTTCCATGGCCACCACATTTCACAGACCTCAATCCAGTTGAGCATGTTTTGAAAGACTTTGAACAATCCATTGGTCGTCATGATCCTTTGCCTACCTGTCTGCAACAATTGCATGAAATCATACCATGAATCTATGGCATGATGTGATCAGGGCAAACAATATATATTATATATTTGTGTATGTTTTTAAACAGATAATGGATCTTTTATTTTAGTGCAATAACAGGTTCTTGCCCTGACTTCCCATAAAACTGCTACTTGGAAGATGTTGATTTTTTCTGTTTTTCTGTTGCATTGGTCCAGTCGGAAAACATCATGTCTCAACTGAAAATTGAATAGGTCTTCAAATGGAGAACAAAGATGATAAGTGTCAGGTTGGACTGTCCATGAACTAAAACCCCCCTTGGTTGTGAGGAGAATTTTATGTTCAATCCCTGTGACAGATCGAAACTTTATCGTCCTTGAAGGATTGAAATCAATTACCGGAGTAAGCAAATTGTTTTTATTTAAACGAACAAAGACTTTAGGCCATACATGATATATTTGAAAAAAATGTTTGGCTAGGGAAAGCAGTATGTGTCGTCGAATTAGAGATTGATATTGACAGATAATTACACAGGCTTCCAAATTTCATGTTTTTAAATTAATATGAACAATGATCTTTGGATTTCAGGAAACTAATTATTACTTTTATTCAAAAGACTAACACTGCATTTCATAACCTTTTCAAACAAATGAATGTTTGCACAATCAGGAAGCAATTATGCCCTTGCTCTGATAGCATCCAGAGGTCTGGGATGTTTGGATACAATTAGTACTACAATGAAACCCTGATAAGACCACAAGAGATGACTGGATTTAATTGTAATCATATCCAACACCTACAGTACATTTATTCTGTTGAGCCATCAGTATTAGTGGTTTCTCATGCAACAGGTGTAGGGAGGTAGTATTAAGCCATTAAAAAAAAAAAAAAAAAAAAAACATCATCTTCTATTAATACGTGAATTTGTGACGGTGGCATTTGACCACTAAAATCAGATCATTTACCAAATTGGATCAGTATTCCCCCATATAGATCTTTAACCATGCTTTCATCTAGATTATGGAGTTGATCTTTAGTTCTAGATAAACAGTGGTTTGGTTTACATGCACATACATCATGAAACAACAAAAGGACGTCCTTTTGGCAGCACGACTTTAACGGCAGGGTCAATTGCTTTCTCACGATAAAAATAACTGTAAAAACCCACGTAAACCAGAGCAGGAATCGTGCTTGTGGCTCACGAGATTTCAGCAGTCAAGATCCCATTCTTCTGACTTAATCTCATGTAATCTACAGCAGAAAGGCTGTACAAAACATACACACGTCCCAATGCATACACACACACACACAATCACGAACACACACAAAATGTACATTTATGGAGTATTTTAACATTAGAAACATTGCAGTTATAGTCATACCTACAACTGCCGATGGCATTCATCATCACGGTACATTTTAAACATCACCACTATTAAAATGAAAGACAAACTATCGGATACAACTACAAAGTTTTATTCAAACACATCATGTCAAATATCTGCATAGCCAAACATCGTATTTGAGCGAACAATTAAACATAAAATGGTTTATTTTCTAACTTACTTCATATAAAGCACTACTTCAAAACATTTCAAAAGAAACTAGTGGGTAAACTGTTGGTGGATTGATGGATGCCAGGTCCAGCAGAGATAACAACAGGCTTGCATATTTTAAAAAAATGGAATATTGTAGTTATGTAAAATAAAAACATGTATTGTAAAAGGCAGTTCTAGTGTTAATGAAATTTAAGTTTTAGATGTTCCACAAACACACACACACACACACACACACATACACCCTACAATATAATTGTAGTGAAAGTAATAGTAAAAGTAGTAAGTAGTAAAGCTTGTACTTAGCAGAAATTATATTTTATATAATTCTGTGTGTGTGTGTGTGTGTGTGTGTGCATGCGTGCATGCTGAAAAGGTAACCAGAAAAACAAGTAGCTAATGCGCAGTGTAATTCACAATCTGTGCGATAACACTTTGTCACAGAGACGGCCGAAGTGTGCGGCGTCAGAACCAGGAAGGAATGAAATACACAACAGACAGGATGAAATGAAATGATGGTGGCGCCTGCTTGCGCCGGTTTATTGTAAATAAAAGGTTTAAACAAACAAACAGAAACAGGACACGGCACTTTACACAAAAATAAATAGACAAACAAAAACTGACTATACTTAACAAAACACGGTGCACGGACAGACACACTAACAAACACGGTGAGCAAATAAATACAAGTATCGTGCTGGTCCCACCAGCACGCAATAGCAATTGATATTTTAACTCTCCTACTCTCTCTCCCCTTCTCCACTCACCGAACACCCAACCGCGAGTATGTGAAAACGTGCATCTATATATACTGTTGTGCTGGGATTCAATTACTAATTAATTATTCACTTGAATCCCAGCACGTGAATTAATTATGTGCAACCTCATGCTCACATTACAAATATATATTTTAAACGCTTGTGTTACAGACCCGTTTATATCCAATGTACCAATGACTATACACCAACATTTAACAAACCACACATAACATAACAGATACTATACACAGGGGCGGGCACTTTGTCACGGGGTGAAGCGAGGCAGGCATCCTTGGGCGAAGCAAGGCAGGGAGTCAGGACAAGCTGGGGTGCGGGTGTTGGCCCTCGTCTCGGCCACTGTGGCCAGGCGGTTCTTCCCAGTGCTTCCCTCAGCAGCCTATATAAGGGCTGCTGAGGACCACCAGCATCTAGTCCTGGTCCTGGTGCAGAGAGAGGCAGCTCCTGCTCCTCTCCCCCTGATGGAGGTGGAGGCAGAGGCAGCTCTAGCTCCTCTCCTTGTGATGGTGGGGGAAGTGATACCAGCAGGCATTCACCCTCTGCTGGTGGGGGAAGTGATACCAGCAAACATTCACCTTCTGCTGGTGGGGGAAGTGATACCAGCAGGCATTCACCCTCTGCTGGTGGACGTGGACCCAGCAGGCTTTCACCCTCTGCTGGCGGACAGGGACCCAGCAGGCATTCACCCTCTGCTGGTGGATAGGGACCCAGCAGGCATTCAACCTCTGCTGGTGGGCAGGGACCCAGCAGGCATTCACCCTCTGCTGGTGGAGGAGCCAATGGTGCTCCTGCCGATGGAGGTGGCGGAGGCAGAGGCAGCTCCTGCTGCTCTGCTCCTGCCGATGGAGGTGGCGGAGGCGTGTAGTCTCCTGCCAGTGAAGGTGGCGGAGGAAGAGGCAGCTCCTGCTGTTCTGCTCCTGCCGGTGGAGGTGGCAGAGGAAGAGGCAGCTCCTGCTGCTCTGCGCCTGCCAGTGGAGGTGGCGGAGGCATGTAGTCTCCTGGCGGTGGAGATTGGAGCGGCGTGTAGTCTCCTGGCTACGGAGGTGGGAGCGGCGTGTAGTCTACCCTTGTTACAGGGGACTGGTGCGGCTCCCCCTCACTTGCAGGGGACTGGTGCGGCTCTCCCTCACTTGCAGGGGACTGGTGCGGCTCTCCCTCATTGGCAGGGGACTGCCGCGGCTCTCCCTCATTGGCAGGGGACTGCCGCGGCTCTGGAGACAGCAGTGGGACCTCTGCCTTCCTCTTCCCCTTTCCCCTTCTCCGCCACCTCCTCACCTTCCTCTGCTGCGCCAGTTCCTCCTCTCCCTTTTGGTAGGGGCCGCGGAAGGGACAGTTAGTGAACAGATGGTCCTGGTCGCAGAGGAATCTGGCCCTTAAGTGGCACTCCTCCTCCCTGTCCTTCACCTCTTTATTCTCCTTCCATCCCATTTTATCATTTTTTTTGTAATCCAAATTATTTATTTATTTATTTATTTTTTAAACCATAAACTTTAAATGTACATGAAGTGATGTACAATCCCGTGCCTAAATATAAATATACATTTTAAACACTCGTGTTAGACCCGTTTATATCCCATGTACCAATGACTATACATCAACATTTAACAAACCACACGCAACATAACAGATAATATACACAGGGGCAGGCACTTTGTCACACATGTGAATTCATTTCTCTTGTTAAATGTTTTTATCTTCATGGCAATGCATGAAGCTCTCCTCACGATATTCAGAGTCGTTCTTTTCCTACTTAGTAAGCAGATATGGACATTTAAATATCACCTCCACTAAATCACTATGAATTGAGTAATCTGCATTGGGATGAACGATTTTTTTTTCCTAAATCAGAACTGCATAGCAACGCATTTCCTGAAAAACAAGGCAAACGAGTCGTGAGGAAAACTATCATGACTCGTGCATGTAAACACCGCCTGTGTCAGCCATAGTGTTTGGAATCAAGCTTCTTAAGTGTTGCTGGCAATAAACTGTTGTGTACTATATTATGCTATGCTGATATGAAGACACTGTCTGATCTAGCCTGCATTACATATATCTGTGGTTGGCAACTTGAATTGAAGAGCAGCTGTTTGCCAAAGCACCTGAACACAGCCTTCTCAACAACAATAGCACTGAGTAATTGCAATGCGAACACTCAGAATGATTCAAAACATCACAAAAAGGTAAGGGAGCAGTAACAAAAACAACAGCTTGGTATAGGAATGAATTATCAAAGTTATCTAATGTATTCTTCTTATTTGTTATATTCACTAGCATTTTATGTTTCATTCATGACAGACAATTATATACAAAGTGAATCTAAAACAAGAACAATACATTAGTTAAAATACATTATATTGCATGTCCCTATTAAGTTGCTCTTTATGGCATCAGCAGATGAGTATACAGGTAAAGATACAATATAGATATTACAATTACAGGTTTATACAGCTGGATTAAGACAATTAACTCGTATTTGTGGAGAGAAACCGAATGGAATTGGCTCTACATAATTTCTTTCTTGCCATATTTCTGTGTTCATTAAGTGCATTCTAAATACAGTTATTTAGAGTTCACTGCTGGGTAAGTATCATACCATTACAGTCACCCACGTAGAACCATTATATATTCTCTATTATTTTGTAGGATTACATCCAATGGAATCCATATTAAAAAAGCAGGTTTTTGATCAATCAAAAGCATCCAAATTCTATATAAAACAAAATGCTATCAGCAGCATGTATTGTTTTTTTTTTTTTTTTTTTTTTTTTTTTTTTTAATTCATAATGTTATCCTCTGCTGTAATGCTAGAGGGACATTAATGTTTCAGAGCCTAATTCATTCAACAAAATTGCAGTGTCTATTACTTTCCTGAACATTGACAATGTGGTAAATCCAAATTAATCCCTCCTTTCAGAAAGAAAAAGGGCAAGGCTCCACCAATCCGCTAACCTTACAAACAGGAGTTAGGCTCCAACCATTTGCTTCTCAAGCTCTTGATGTCCTATCAAACGGAGCATGTTTCTTTTCCCACATCTCTAAGCCAGCCTGTCTGAACTTTGACTCTTTCGACGATGCATATTAATGCTAGTCTCATTAAACAGGAGCTTGGAAACCCTGGGGAAACACACCACAACTCCAGCTTCAATCTTGATATGTGTCTCTTTCTTGAACACTTTAACAGGCACTAGGACATGTAGAATACATCTTGAATTCAGCTCGGAAAACCAACCAGTAAATCACATTTAAGGTTAAATGAGTCATGTTCCCCTTTTCAACTAACTATTAGAAATGAAGATAGGGTGTCAACAACACAGCAGGCTAAATTACTAATTTTACTTCTGCGATGTTTGAGGTGTTTTACCAGAGATCACTTTCCATTAAGTGTATTTTAGATTTTATCTGAATGAAGGCCACTTATGAAGAAAGGCAGGCATTTAAACAGTTGCAAGATTTTAAGGGTCAGGCAAATTGTTTCATGGTATGTTTCTGGCAAGACAGGTTTCATCATCAATATATTCATCTACATTTACAATTATTAAAAAGTATGAGCTTTTTTCCACTTAAGTCCGTTTTAAGGGCAATTCTATGAAATTATTCAATTACTGTTATCAGAAAATCTATTAAAAGTAACAAGGGTTTATTCAATTGATCTAAACAGTGGCAGATCAAAATACTTCCACTGAGAAATCAAATTTGAAAAGCATAAGGTCATTGTGGAAGGATGGTGGGCAATTCACTGACACAAAGGAGACAGAACTTTATTTGTAACACCGCTCAGGCGCAGTGATTTATTTTTACCCGTAGAGGACGCTGTTGTCCGTGGTCTGAATACTGGCAACAGTAAACGGGACCACGGGGATACCAATACTGATACACAGTCCAGTGCACATACAAGTGCTCAAAAATAATGATGAAAACAGTAATAAAACTACAAACAAAAGTGCTGCTTACGCAGTGCCCCCATTGCCACTAAGCCGGTCCGAATGGGCCTCCGACCTACGCTCAGTTATACTATACACCCGGGTGGCCAAAGTTCCCCGTACAGCTAAAAATGCCCCCTCGGGTACGTAATTATTTCTTTGATTTTTCTTTAAATTATTTTAAGGTAGTCTGTCTCCCCCAGCCGGGCTTGCTGGTCCTTGTTTTAAACTGATGTCTTCTGTCAGTATCACTGTGTCTTCCCAAACACGGCCAGAACCTAAGTTCGGAACCAAGCAAGCAAACAATAAATTTGGACATTGATCTATAATGACATGGGTTTTAAGGAGGAGGGACACTAACTTTGGTAGCAAAAATGATTATATCACAATGATCTCTGGATAAAAGATATGTTTTTTTTTGTTTTGTTTTTTTTCCCCCGACCCAAGCAACATGGAGTGGGAATTCTCTTTGTGTGTGGAGTTCATCAGACGAGGTAAGAAACAGCTTCCTATGGCAATACTCGATTTCCCACAATGTTTGGTCCTGTATAGGTAGTTACAGTAGTTTTCTCAAGTTGCACTAGTTATTGGTATAAATTAGAATACAGTAGTTTTCTCATTCAAATTTATACCAAAAACTTGTGCAACTTGGTATGATAAAGAGATCAGGAGTGGCTCTTCAGTTATAGAACAACCTATACATCTCTTCAGCCTGAAATACCAGCCAATATTGTTGCAGAAGGGTGTAATATGTATTATTGCATCATTTATTCAATATATTGGCAAAGTTACTGCATGAAAACAAAATGGAAAAAGCTACTGAGAAGAACGCCAATTTGAAAATAAAAATTTGAAAACTTCAAAATGACAAGCTATTATCTTAGAGTTCAGTTTTCTCTATTATCCATTCAGCATTGTACACATATCTATCAGCATCTCACATTACAGAGGTGTTTAAGGGAAGCAAATCACATACTACATTGCTATTCTGCTCAACAGCTTGACAAACCGCTGCAAAAGCAATTTATCTGTGTGTACATCTATGGATATAATGCTTCTGATGATGAATTCATTTCTATTCCATCAACCTAGGGGTGTTAAACAGCAATAGGGAACAGTGTCTTCCCCATAGGGAAAACGCATGGTGGGAATAGAGAAACGGTTTACCATTAAAAAGTGCAAATTATTGATGAGACACTCTTGAAGCCTAGGAGAAAATGTGAATTGGCAGAACTATTCGAAAGAGTAACATAAAAAGTGCTGTGCTGATTTCTTTTACATAATAAAGTACCAACATAGTCTAATGTAGAAAGCTTAACATTACTTGCCTAAGGGTGGATTTACCAAAGACTAATAGTTGAAGATGGGTAACTTACTGAGACATGGCAACTTTGAAAAACCCCATGGGGACCAAGTCCTTTACTGGATTAATGCACTTTCTTTGCAGCTGCAAACCTTTGCTATCCCACTGTGAAGTGTCTGAAATTTTATTCTGATTAGATGCCTACAAGCAGCCGTAAGTATGAGTTCTGAAGCAGACAACAGCGTCAGCAAATGAGAGCAATGCTGTGCCTAGATTGGGTACTTTTAATGTTGCACAACATGCAGCCAAAAGTGTAGATGCCAGCCATCATTATTTGGAGTGAACATATTTTTTTCATTTGTGACATCTCAAGATGTGCATTTAGCAGGCTACTCTAAAATTGGGTTATATTTGACAGGAGGTCCATTCAAGCTCAAGTAAACCCTTTGTGTCAAGGGATTATGTCAATGATTTATTAGTTTTTATTTTTTTAGGATAGCTCTTTAAACAAGCTTTAAAATTAAACGAATGCCTCCCACATGTGTAGAGGTCTAAGTCATGAAAATGGAAATGTTTGCATACTGCAGATACATTTTTGCCAAGTGGAGCTGCTCTTTCTTGCATGCATATAACTTTGGAAGACTTTTCTCCATCACAATGTGGTTTATGTATCATCAGCTGGAATAAGCAAGCTTGAATAAGCAAGGTTGTGTCCTTACACCTTATAAACAGAAGTATCTGTGCAGGGACTTATTGCTAATTGACAAGTAAAAATTTGTTTTGTATTTTTTTCTCCTTATATATAGTGCCGAGAAAAAGTTTGTGAACCCCTTAGGATTTTCACATATTTCAAACCTAAAATGTTATTAGATCTTATTCTAAGTCCTAATAATAGATAAAGATAACTTGATTAAACAAATGACACAAAAAAACATGATACTTTTTCAACATTTATTTATCCACAAAATATTCAATATGTAATATCCATGTGTGAAAAAGTATGTGAACCTTTAGATTCAGTAACTGGTGGCACCCCTTTGAGCAGCAATGACTTCAACTAAGTGTTTCCTGTAACTGTTGGTCAGTCTCTCACATCGGTTTTGAGGAATTCTGGCCCATTCCTTCTTACAGAACTGCTTCAACTTGGTGACATTTGAGGGCTTCCTTGCATGGACAGCTCGCTTCAGGTCTTGCCACAACATTTTGAAGGAGTTTAGGTCCAGACTTTGACTAAGCCTTTCTAAAATGCGGAATTTCTTCTGCAGCCATTCTTTTATAGATCTGCTTGTATGTTTAGGATCATTGGCTTGCTGAATGACCCACTTTCAGTTCAGATTCAGCTCACAGACAGGTGGCCTGACATTCTCCTCTAGAATCTTCTGATACAATGAAGAATTCATGATTGTATCAATGATGGCAAGCCGTCCAGGTCCTGTGGCAGCAAAGCAGCCCCAAACCATCACTCTCCCACCACTATGCTTGACGGTTGGGATGAGGTTCTTCTATTCGAACGTACTGTTTGGTTTTCACCAAACATAATGTTTCTCATTGAGGACAAAAAGTTCTACCTTTCACTCGTCTATCCAGAGAACATTGATCCAGAAGTCTTGTGGATCATCTATGTGCTCTTTGGCAAACTTCAGATGGGCAACAATGTTCTTTTTAGAGAGCAGTGGTTTCCTCCTGGCTATCCTTACATGAACACCATTCTTGTTCAGTCTTTTTTTCTGATAGTTGAGTCACGAACACTCACATTAGCCAAGGCGAGAGTGGCCTGCAGATCATTGGATGTTACTCTGTGGTTCTTTGTGACTTGATGATTTTCTGGTTTGTTCTTGGAGAGATTTTGGTAGGATGACCGCTCCTGGGTAGAGTGACTGTGGTCTTGATTATTTTCCATTTGTAGACTATCTGTCTGACAGGGGATTGGTGGAGCCCCAAATCCTTAGAAATAGTTTTGTAACCCTTTCTAGACTGATGCGCATCAATAACTGTTTTTCTGAGATCCTCAGAGATTTCTTTTGATCGTGGCATGACATGTTTCCACACACCTGTATGGTGAAGACCAAACTCACAAAGTTTCTGATGTTTATATAGGGTGGGACCTCCCAAACTCACCCCTGACAATCTACCTAATTATTTAAACACCTGATTCTAAATATCCCCTTGAGTTGATAAAACCAGGGGTTCACCTATTTTTTCACATACCCTGAATGTTAATTACTCATTGTTTGTCTAATTCATGCATAATTTTGTTTCAAAAGACATGGAATTGGTTACCATAAACCCTATTGACTATTTAAGTAGGAATTGGTTTTGATTCAATAAAGCTATCATGGTAAAACTATGAAATTTCCATAATTATCATTGGGGTTCACAAACTTTTTCTCGGCACTGTATGTGATCCTTTAGGACCATTTTCCAGACTATTTTCCCAAAACCTTTCTCAGCGGAAGGGTACCCAACAATTCATTACAAGTTCAAGGTAAATCAAAGTTTTAAAGTGTTGTTTTAAAGAATATAATGAGAAAAGTTATTTTTTAGCAGCAACAGCTCCCTCTCAATGAAGACGCTACCATGTGGTAGTTGACCACACGATAGAGTCTACATTGACGGGAACTATTGCTTAAATATTTAATCCTATGAAGCACAGTATATCAGTCATTAATTAATCTGTTCCATTTTCCAATAAGGCAATTTCAATAACAGAAAAGTATGTTAAAGCAGATATGTTTTTAAACATATTATCAAAACAGGTCCAACATCTCTGACATCATGGGGTAAGGCATTCCATAGTCTCAGCAGATTATAACTACCCGCTTTTTCACCCTTTGGCACAGTCTTACTCTAGGAAGACTCAACATTCCTGCATCATGAGAGAAAGGAGTAAGCTACGTTTAAGGGGAAATGCCTAATAAATCAAAAAAACTAAACAACTTTAAAAGCATAATAGGATCCTGTATCTTAAAAGCAGAACTGGAGATGTTTTGTGAATCCTCTCCCACTCAGTAAAGAGATGCAGCAGGGTGCTATGTGCTTTGTAATCCCACCCTATACTGTAAGGACATATTCCGTAACTAAACAGCACATAGGACAAAATTGTTTCACACGTTATTGTTCAATTCCTGCATATTGACAATCTGTTTCTCATGGTTTGCATTACTTTTTTTCAAACAGGTCACAGTCAAATAGAAATAGCGTTTTTTTTTTTTCTTTACCCATTTCTTTACAGCAGACCAATTAGTCTGGAGAGAAATGCAATGCCAAAACGAATCAAAGCAATAAGCCTTTAACAGCAGGGGACAATATTCATGGCAAAAAAATACCTCTGTAGTTATAATAAGAAAAAGTGATACATGTTTCTGTAATTGTACCAAATGGTAGTTAAAAAAATCTTCACCCTGTCTCCCTTTTTCAATAAAAAGAATCTTATTCTCTATTCCTTGTTATTTAATTAGGGGCTAAAAGAAAAGATTCACACAAGCAAAAATGGTTTGGAATGTTCAATCAATTCTTCTTGAAAAAGACCCTTTGAAGTGAAATTAAACTGAATTTCAATTAGACAGCTGTTCCATAGACTTCCACCCATATACCTGTAGGTTTTCATCAAAACAGTTCAGAAGGAGACTATTGATGTAAACTAGTAAAGTAAAGTGGCATCAGTGCTTTCATTATAAACCTCAATTAAAATACTCTTTACTTGGTTATTTACCGTGATGTTATTTTTTTATTATGTAGTTTATATGGGTACTTTCCTGTTCATTAACTGGTAACTAATATAAACCATTTAGTGTTTACAACAAACGTTTAATTTGCTGCCACGGTCTAGGTAGTCTTTTTTAGTTTTTTAGTCAGCAACAGCCCACATCCAGCCCATTCAATGATGTAGTTATACTGAAAAAATGTTTGTCTATAGCCATGCAGTTATACCTCCAGCACAGCCCTCAATGAAACCTGCATCACAGTTGAATTGCATTCAACTTATGTGCCATGGTTCACTTCGGATAAAGAACATATTGATTTTGTTATGGAAGTTTCCTCCTGCTTCTTTCAACCTAATCGACTGTAGCTGCACTGAACCAGCTGCAGCTGAGCTCACTTCTGTCCTTAAACCACAGAGAGAAGACAATGTAAACTTTAATATCCAGTGTGGCATAAATGAAAATGTTGAGCACCATCACCATGTAACCTTGGATTGGTTACTTTTGGACGCCTTTGACTGCCGGGCGAATGTATATATTTCTATAGTAACCAACGGCTGCTGCCCAATTACATATACATCCTTATCGTGACAATATTTATCAACATAATCATTGTATTCACATATCCTGCATCATAAGATTATGTGGGATAAACCCTTGTTTATAGGACAATCTTAATAGGTCATACCAGTGCTTTTGCAGTAAGCATACTGTTTGGTTTTCCACATTTTGCATGGTTTTTTAATTTCAAAATTCCATATCTCTCTTTTTTTAAGCTGTAGATAACTGTCTACCATTTGACCAAAGCACTCCCCAGCAGAGCCAACAATGTGAATGTTCACGCTGACCTCTGGTAGTGTGCAAGGCATTGAGCATGCATGGGGCAGTGCCTGGGAGCATGGTTACTAAGCTGTACAGAGGAAAGTGTGCCCGTCTTATTGGATCAAACTGTTATTGGCACGGAGAGCTTCAGCATGGCAAGAAGTGAGTGGAGCAACATAAATAATGTGAAATCAAAGCAAAAAATATGCTGGTAATATATTGCCATTATATTATTTGGCATCAACAGTTGGTAGGTACATTTCAAAGTAAAAAATAAGTATAGACTAATACCCTTTTCTCAACATGTTGGCATTTTCTAACATTGCCTCAAAACATTTTGGAAGAGGTATCAGGAGTTCATGATTACCCCGCACCATCATAAGGCAATACACAATACATCAAAATGTATTAAGGACACCATAATGTTGAACATTGCTTGTAACCACTGCCTTGAATGGTAAACTTGACAGGTGTCATTTAATGTAACTAGACTTGATAGCTTTGGAGTTTTAGCGTAGTGTGCCCTGGTAATTTGGAACTACTGAAGAACATGACTATCAAGGAAAGCTGTTTCTTAATTGTGATTTCAACAAGTATGTCAGTAACATGCACCCCCAGCCACAGCTGTAGAGCTACCAGTATGATAGACTGTGTAGAGCTTCCTCTTGCCTTGAGTGAAACACACACAAAGCAGTACCAATCTCATACTATCCCCACACACATGTACAGTTAATAATGGAATTCAACCAAAAAACACCCAATTTATTTAAAGTCCACAAAAGCAGCGCTAGCAATATATACCCCTAATACACTGTATTGCGACCAGTGGGCTTTTGGTGAGACTCCAGAGAATTGTTCAGGCAGACAAGACAAATAAAACATTAAAATAAAAATAATAATAAAAAAAACACCCCCACACAAAATGTAAATTAGCCTACCTTTAGTTACTAAAATATTTGGTGATCAGTTTGTCTTTTAGATTCTTGCATTACAGCCAGTTCATGCAGGTGTATATATATATATATATATATTGCTCAAAAAAGCCATCTGCCCAATGTTTTGGCATGGTTCAAACCTTTCTCATATTTTCATCTGAACTCCAACTTGGAATGCCCAATTATTATTATTATTATTTCTACTTCACTGCGGCGATTCTCCAAACAGCTCAGGGACCCAAGGCTCAGTGGGCGTCCCCCGATCCCATGAGCCCAGTCGGCGTCTTTTTACGTCCAGGAACACCCAGGAACTCGAGAGCGGATGTCTGCATGCTACTGGCCTCTAGAGGACAAAGACCAGACCAGCAAATCTCTGCCTGGCCTGTAGGGGTCGCCGCAGAGCAGTAAAGAGAAACATGTGGCCACCCCACCCCCCCCCCCCCCCCCCCCGAGAGTCTTCTGCTTTACTTTAGCCATCTGATGACTACTGTATTCCTCATAGTTTGCGATTACCTCTCCACAAAGGACAGAAGAAGTTAATATAAGTAATATAATGTGTAATTAATATGAATATACAGATGCTGTGGGGGTCATGGTTCACCCAATATATTCTTAGATAAGCAATCCAAGACTAGTGCATATAATAAATTAACAGATCAGGGATGTACCCCCTCCCTGTCCAATGACATATAATGTAAGTATTATCCAATGTCTGGAATGGGGTGGGTCATTGTAATAAGCTGTTATTTTCAATCATTTTATGGACTTTGGATACAAAGCGATAATATCCAGTATCAGCGCTGGGTGGCTAAATGTCAGTGTTGTTAATCTAGTTGCATTGTTCTTTTGTGACATTACGCTACAGATGCTGGATTGCATTTTTGCGGTAATCTTTTCAAATCTTGAATCTTATTACTCACAAACAGGATTCACTAACAAACCACAAAGCGCCCAGCCAACAGCACTCTGAGGAGCAGCTTCTGTTCTGCACACAAACAAGCGGGCAGCATATGAAAAAACAAAGTAAACTGGGGACCTCACCAACTAGCTTTCTATTCCATATAACATGGATTTAGTAAAAACAACTCCTTAGAGAAAAGAAACAGGATAAATAATACTTTTATTTTAATTTCAGTTTATTCTCTCTGTGTGTGTGTGTGTGTGTGTGTGTGTGTGACACATTGGTAATTTTTATAATATATATATATATATATACATATAATATATATATATATTATATAGATATATATATATATATCTATAGCTTTAAGATCTAAATTCTATTAGAGAATTATTCCCTAGACAAATGAAGCATCTATTAAAGCATTTACCTATGTATTCAGACTCAAGGCTGTTGATTTTCAAGGGTTCAAATGGATATTGATTTCTAGGTCTGTCATGATGTCTCTACCCCCAATCCCCCCCCAGCTCTTAATCAGATTTGTATTTTAATAAAGGGTAACACATTGTTTCAGGCGCTCACATTTACATGAAATATGCATTCCAATAGTTCCCCGATACTGTGTTTAGTTTCTCTGTACTAATTAGCTTAAGACACAGCACGTTAACACTGCATGCAGTTCTCAATAAATCATAAAGACAGGATAAAGCCAGAGAACAAATCCCTTCTTGTTTGGTTACTGATTTGATCTCTTCCCCTTTGGGTGTTTAAACATTTATCACAGACGACTTTAGGTGATATAGATTATGCATGTAATTTATACACCCTCTGTGGCACATTGTGTGTAAACATACATACCAGGTTGTGCATCAAAAGGTTTCATGCAAGCAAGAAGCAAAAAGAACATGTATGATATAAAGAACAAAGGGATGTAAGGATGCTCAAAGTTAATATTGGGGGTTATATTGAGGGATATGTGACGCAGCTGAATAAACCTGAATCAGTACTCCAGGACAGTAAACATGCAGCCTTGTGCATTAGTCTATCAAATGTAAAGTCTTGCCTTTTCACATGCTTGAGTGATCCAAATTTGTAAAACTAGTAAAATGCAAGCTATAGGTTTTCTTACAAGCCACGTTGTGAATCAGGTGCTTTTACTGCAT
The DNA here is from genome assembly GCF_017654505.1 of Polyodon spathula. Taxonomy (NCBI): domain Eukaryota; kingdom Metazoa; phylum Chordata; class Actinopteri; order Acipenseriformes; family Polyodontidae; genus Polyodon; species Polyodon spathula. Next base: position 12,578,842 of record NC_054555.1, read on the forward strand.
CCCGTGCTATTTGGGTGAGAGCGATGGTGAACTGCTCTAACTGCAAAATGGGATACAATAAATGGCACGTTAACTTTTTATAAAACACACAAATAAAAAGCATTTCTTCTAAACATTAAAAACAGTTGTTCAGTTGTTCTTCAGTAAAGAAAAAGGTTGCAATGTTCTCTGACTACAAGGACTGAAGGCTTATTGGGAGATATGTCTCAAGCAGCAAAGACATGTCAGAAAAAAGGGAAAGTCATGGCAGTACTTCTTCGGGCTTGCTATTCATTTAATCAGTCGAGAGAATGACAGAAGTGGAAAAACATGCAGTATCCAATGGATAGACTCATTGCCTAAAGACCAGCAGTGTATCCATTGCACACCACACAACCCTTTCTGTAAAATCACAAGTTCACGATTCTGTGGAGAACACTTCACAGTAGCCCAAGCAGCAAGCAAGTCAAAAATACTAGCTACGGTACCCAAGTATAATAAGTTAGTCATTTCAGTGGGGACTATTTTAATGGTCTTAGCAGAAAAAAAAGATGCCTTTAAAACGTTATATAAATCTTCTGGTGGATTTTTATTTTTGTTTCAGGGGTGATTTATTGATCATTTATCAACCTTATTAAACATTAAAAAATAGAATGGATAAAAAAAAAAGTATTAGATTTAGAAATGTTCTGAATGGTGCGGCACTTTGTATCTGCTTGATTATTCTTCTGCTCTGGGTCAGCTATTTTTCCTTATCAAGTTCAGTAAGGTGTGTTGAACTCTATTGTATTTTACTGCATGCTTCACCGTAAATAAAACACTGCATAAGCAGATGGTACTTTTATTAGATATCCCTAACAGAGTGGCAAGGTATCACTGCAGGCTCTGTCTTCAACTGGGTCTAATAAACCCTGTAACATATGACTACATTATTAATATATTTTACATCATATTTTCTCAATTTTAACAATTTTAAGTACTGTGTTTTGAAATTGTATTTATCCATAACTGTCACTATGTATGTTCAGTTGGAAATCCTTACTATTTTGTGAACATTGTAAAACCAAATTCTTACTTTGTTCTATAAAACCAAATGTGTTATATAAATGTCAATGTTACGTGTAGGATGTCTCTTTTGTAAAAGAGATATGCCATCTTGTGCAGGTTGGACAACTAGCTGCTCAAGTTGTTAAATTACGAGACACCCAACACACGAACCCAATACAAATAATAAAAAAATATATATATATATCATACTCAGGAACTGCTATTAAACATAAAAGTGTTGTTCAATTTAACTTTTTTTTAAATTGAATTGAGATATATGTTCTATTCAAGGCATAAGGTTAACTGGGATTGAGTCCAATCTGTAACTGAGTGTAAAACTGAACGTGCTTGTGTGACACAAAACAGTTCCTGTGTTCATAAAATGTGTGCTAATGTGTTTTCACCTGTGTTTAAGTCAGAACTGAAAAGTTGCTTCTGAACATAGGTGAAAACACATTTACAGAGACCTGAATAGCAACTTCTAATGTGTTTTCACCTGTGTGCAGAAGCTGTTCTTTAGCTCTGTGTTAATGTGTTTTCACCTGTGTTCAGAAGACATTTGTAGCTATTTAGTCTTCATATAGGAAATACTACACCCAGAAGGCCTTGAAATAGAATGTGTTAAAATACAACAGCACAATCTTAAAATAAATCTTATGTTACTTTAATTATTAACTCCGGAACTGTGATATATGTACAAGCAGGTCTCACAACAGGATATTAATAGAATGATCTGATTCGATTAAAACAAAAACACAGAGACATGAAATATTTAGCAGGTAGCGGTCACTCAAGATGGATCACACTGACTTAAAACCACTGAGTTTCAACTCCCAAAAGGCCTTGCGACTCCCGGGGGAGTGTTTCACCAGTTAATCATATTTCCAACCATTGATTAAACTACCAATTATAATTTAGCTTGTACCTAATAAAATCAATTAAAGCATCATCCTGCTCAAGCTGGCCCCAGGAAGATATTGAGCTAGAAATAAAACAGAGACGCAGGTGAGATGATTAAAGATCCCCTGTTTTGACATTGTGAATAGAGATCAACAGCTCAGTGTGTTACTCTGTAAAAAAAATAAATAAATAAATAAATAAATAAATAAATAAATAAAGGGTTTCTTCTTGAGCTTTTCTTTTAATAGATTAATCTGAGCATCTGAATGATTGGTTAATTGTTTTCTTTATATTAATTAAACTAACCAAAATTAATATTTTAATTAAGACCCATTGTTGCATCCGTTAATATTTCCCCATGGTAAAAGCATAGCACAGTAGTAAAGCATAGTAAGATTAGGAAAAAAAGAGTGCAGAAAAATGTTACAGTCTAGAAATCTGGAGTTTATGTGAACAAAACCAGATCTCTGGAAGCATAAGGCAGTGGTCCCAGGCCCTCAAAAGCCTGATCAGATACTGCACTGTTCAAATCATACTATACTTAGAAAAATAAATGCAGCATCTTTGACATCATGCGAGAACACAGAAAGACATTCGAGCGAGAGAGGACATGTGTACACAGCTGAGGAAAGTGAGAGAAGGGGTGATTTTCAGCTAAGCCTACTTCCGAGGAAACAGCCAATCACTGCACAGAACAGAACGTCCTTCTCAGTTCTCCTGTGATGTCAGATAGTGAGAGTTAGAGATATCTGCATTTAGTGTGAACATTTACAAGGAGAGGAGCAGTTATCACAGTGAAGTAAAAAACAAAGCTTACTTTTGTAAAAAAAAAAATAAAAAATTAAAAAATTGGCAGTTTACTTGCGAGTGAACGGAAGAATATTTGTTTATTTTGCCAGGCTACGAGAATGTAAACCCAACTTGCTTAATGTGCACTCAAACAGTTGCAGTCTGCAAAGTTGCAAACATCCAGAGGCACTTTGAGACAAAGCATGATAATTTGAATAACCACTTTCCTTTGAAATTTACAGTCTGCAAAGAAAATGAAAAGTTTAAATTTCTTTTTACAGGTGGTCTGCTCTTATGTAGAGTGGGTGGAACAGAGCAGGATCCCATTATCCTGAGGGCAGTGTGTACGAATCATGACCACAGCAGTTTTGAAATCGATGTAAGATTATCTCAATAATCATCAATTTAAAAATAAATATATTTTTAATACAGCTTTTTGTCCACTACATATCTGTCTTAAAATGTATAAGTATGTTTGAGTAGTTTTATGTTTATAGAGCTCTAAAGGCACTACATAACTCAAAAGACAAAGACACACCTCTTTGAATTATTATCCTATCAGCTGAGGTTTGGAAAATATGTGGGTTGGATTAACTGGCGCGCATTCAGGTTTGGTGAAATTGAGCTCATTCCCAGCTCTCTGAGCCAATGGCAACATTGCACTTTTGCTGTGACAGATCAGCTGTGTCAGTACCATGCCCTTACCACCTTCCACCTATAGTGAGATGTGCAGTATTGAAGAGACTGACAAAAAAAACATTGATCCTCCATTATAAAGTTGTTGTTTAGCCTAGAGTAACATTATTTCTAAAAACGTGTTATTCGTTTACTACAACTATATTCGCAATTTAAATTACGTCAGCAGAGGTGCAAAAAAAAAATAATAATCCAAGATGGCCACCAAATATTTAAAGAAGTGTGTAAAAAGGTGTTTTTACACATTTAAAACGTTTTTGTATGTTTTCATTTCAGTTATATGAAAACTGATTACAAAAGTGGATTTTTCTGTTATTTTTGCTAAAATCTAAAAGGCATTGCAGTGCATGAGGATCAGCAACCGAGAGAGAGAGAGAGAGAGAGAGAGAGAGAAAGAGAGCATTACGATCATGACAGTGAATGCCCTAGAGCTGTGAAAAATGTCCAGGGATAAATATCGGGATTTTCTTTCTTTGCATCTGGAAATCTGCTAAGAAATTGGGACTATCCCTACTATATAGATACTGTTGGTATGTATGTATGTATGTATGTATGTATATAGACCCTGTGTCAAATGACAATAATGGTCTTCTTGATTAATACATTTTTTATGGGTCAACACTGGTAATGGAACGTAAGCAAATCAAAGAATACAGCTGTGTACCAAACGTTAAGACAATATCTCCAGTTTTGCTGTGTCTATGCAGCTGTAACTTCAAAAGTTACATGACCTCAATGTGACAGCTATTAGGTCAATTGCATGGTGAAAGACAGATTTAGCATAGGGGTTTATACATGCAAATATGAAGTCGATCACTCAAATGGATTATGAGGCTTTGACAGTGTGGTGAAGTAATACTGAAATGATATATTTTATATAATAAATTTAAAAAAAAAACAACAACAGTGAAACTACACCGACAGTTCAAAATTCACTAGAATCCTCTGGTTACAAAAGGGATCAGCTTCAGTCCGTCCAATACTGTTACATAACGGAGCTAAAAAGATGCCTGCATTTGTATTTCTAAATTTACTGAACTAGGTCAAGCACATAATTGGCTGTTACTGAGAAAATATATAGCAACTGTTCAACTTACACAATTCCTCCATTGTTTTAAACATCAAAGCTGAGCAATTACTGTAGTTGAGTTTAGTTTAGACATTCAACCCCATCCTAGCCGTCCATGGCAGTGGTGCTAACATAACAGCTGGGTTTAAATTGGCTGAACGAAATGTCAAATGTGTCAGAATTGGAATGCTTACATAGATATAATACCAGAGAAACAGTGTCTGCCAGTACAGTCTTTGGAATATGTTTGTTGTATTTTCCAGAATAATGTCCCAAGCTGTGAAGAGAAATATCATTACAGTTAAGACTGTATTAAAAAATACAAAGCAGTAATGCATAAGTAATGAAAGAGCACTGAACAAGCAGGGGGCAATGTATAGGGGGTGGGAGTGATGACTGAGCTGCACAGAGCAAAGTGGGCCAAGCTTGGAGAAAAGGACTATTTTCTATTTGATGGTGGTTGCAATCAGGGTTGTGGGTTCTGGGTTTTGCTCACCTCATATTCAGTTATCGTCTCTAAATCTGCCTTTGAGCTTCCTTTTCTGAATTGCTGGGACTGAGCAGACTCTCTCTTCCCATTTAAATCATGTGATGATGTGGCTTTTCAACTCCGCTAGCGTGATCTTCTTTCTCTTTTTCTGACACGTGATTAGAATGGAATGACACTTAGGATACTAAACAGACTTCTTTAAAACATATTTACAATACAGTAACAATAGTCATCGACGTTTCTTTCACCACAGATAGTAACGATAAACAAGAAACTTTCTATATTTAATGTTCATCTCTAAGTCGAAACTGTCAAAATTTTCTTGTTTAATCATGTATTGAAACGTATGTGTACGCTCTTTGATTAAAGTATGAAAGCGTCTGTACAACTGTATATATATATATATATATATATATATATATATATATATATATATATATATATATATACACAGTGATTTGCAGAAGTATTCACCCCCTACCAATAATGTCACATTTTGTTGAACTAAAGATATTGTATGCAGTTTTTCAAACAAGCTTTTTTTTTTTATTCAAAGCTGTAGTGGTTAAATTGAACACTGTTATATGAGGAGGAGGTTAAATGTCAGCAAAACTTGCAAAGAAAATGTACAAAATGAAATTTACTGGTTGCATAAGTATTCAGTACCTTAAGTCAGTACTTGGTAGAAACATCTTTTGCAGCAATTACTGCTAAAAGTCTTTTTGGATAGGTCTCTACTAGATTTGCACAGTAGGATGGTAAAATTCTGGCCCATTCTTCATGGGAAAATTGCTCCAGTTCTGATAAGTTTGTTGGGGATCGTCAATGGACAGGAATCTTCAAGTCTCACCATAAATTTTCGATTGGATTCAAGTCAGGACTTTGACTGGGCCACTCAAGAATATTAATTCTCTTCTTGTTCAACCACTCCAGTATGGCTTTGGCTTTGTGCTTCGGGTAATTGTCCTGGCTGACTCAAACAGGTTTTCCTCAAAGATTTGCCTGTACTTTGTATCATCCATTCTCCCATCTATCCTGATAAGCCTCCCAGTCCCTGCTGAAGAGAAGCATCCCCATAACATGATGCAGCCACCACCATGCTTGACAGTTGGGATGGTGTTGACTGGGTGATGTGCAGTGTTGAGCTTACGCTAAACGTAATGCTTGGAATTCAGACCGAAAATTTAAACTTTTGTCTCGGCTGACCACAAAACCTTTTTCCACATGTCTGCAGTATCATCTACGTGCTTTTTTGCAAACTCCATAGTGCTTTAAGATGAGGCTTTTTGAGCAATAGCTTCTTTTTTGTCACCCGTCATACAGCTTTGTATCGGGACCGGCTTATTGTTGATGTGTGAACACTGACTCCCACCTTAGACACAGAACTTTGTAGATATCTCAAGGTCATTGTTGGCTTCAGTGACATCCCAAATCAGTTCTCTGCTTGCCCGGCTGCTCAGTTTGGGAGAGTGAACTGATCTGGGTAGTGTCTGGGTGGTATGATGCATCTTCCACTTCTTATTGATGGACTTCACTGTGCTGAGAGGGATAATCAGTGCCTTTGAAATTTTCTTGTACCCTTCTCCTGCTCTGTGCCTCTCTACCACTTTATCCCTGACTTGTTTCGAAAGCTCATTGGTCTTTGTGGTTGCTTTGTTGGATCTCTATGTGAGTTGCAGCTTGAAAGTCTTTATATACCTGAGGGAAATTAAGTTAAACCACTTTGAGTACACACAGGCTGAAACCATTGTGAAAGGATTGTGGAGTACGCTCAGGTGCCAACAAAATGTTAAAACTTTGCAGTCACGTGAATACTTGTGCAAACCACTATATATATATATATATATATATATATATATATATATATATATATATATATATATATATATATATGTACACACACACACACACATACACTGCAGTGCAAAAGTCTTAGACATGTTGTATTTTTCTACTCCAATGACTATGCCTTGTGCCAGTTCTGTTGTCAATTCAACGCTTGTCTTCTTTCTATTCCTTAAGGATATTATCTTCAAGTATTGCTCATCCTTGTTAGACAGCTTTTTGGGTCTTCCAGTCCTGGGTTTGTCAATTATAGATGATATTTCTCTGTACTTGTTGATTATGCTTTGGAAACCACAACTTGAAAATAAAGTGATGCAAGCTATTTCACTCAATGTTTTTCCTTCATTTTGCAAGTCAAGGTTGTTATAATAGTAGAAAACACTAGCAGAAGCTTCGAGTAAATTGTTGATGCTCATAATGCATCAGAGTAGAAAAATGCAACATCTAAGACTTTTGCACAGCAATGTATACACACACACACACACACACACACACACACACACACACACACACACACACACAGGCACACACACACACACACACACACACACACACACAGTATAACTTCAGTCATGAACTGACCAGTCAAACACCCCACTTTATGCCAGAAGTATGCAAACACTCAACCATGCATGCAAAGCAACCCGACAGGCACTCCTATAAAAGCACCGTGCTCGTCATGAAGGCAAAATCACCGTACCAACAAATGTAAGCAAGTACGGGCAATTTTACTAAGAACATTGTGTTTTAAACAAAGCACAGTGTTTTTCAAGCAAAAGGTGACTGAATGAATGCCTGAGCAAGCTACATTATTACAGTGTGTTTAAAATCAAATAAAAATAAGCACAATATTAACCCATGTTTTCCTGGATGTTTAAATCTGTTTTTGCTAAACTTACTTTTCAATTGTAACTTAAATTTAACAGCTTCCCATTAATAGTACTGTTTTAAAAGACTTGTACTTGTACAGACTTGTAGAACCATAACAATATGAGTATTGCATTACTGTGCTGTATTCTTGTATTATTGACCACATTTATTAAAACCACTGAAAACTCATTTTCAGAATTACATACATGTGGGTTGTAGCTCTGAGGTTCTACTGTGTGTAATATATATATATATATATATATATATATATATATATATATATATATATATATATATATGTGCCATGCCATGGTTTTTAGTCTGATATGTGTTTTAAGAGAAAGCTGACATAAGACTAAATGCAATATTTACATGTTGGATTTAGTTTCAGTGTATATTCAGTTAATGTGAGGAATGCTATTTAGTTAATAGGATGGATTCAATTGTAAAAAAGGTTTATTTATTATACCTTTACCTTGGAGACAGAATTGATTAAGAAAATAATTGTGTGGCTTATGAAAATCGAGCAATATAAAAGCCTACATATTTTAATCAGGTTACAGTATGATCCATGTAATTAACGCTTCACGCTTCTTTCCAAATGGTTTAAAAACAAAATATAAGGGGTGGAATCCCCTGACAGAGATGATAACAGCATGCAGTCAATATTAATGAATGCCCTCAGTGGAACTCTGGGTTTTTACACAGTATATTCAAGTCAATAAAGGAATGTCAGTGAATTTAAAGTCCACACATAGTGAAATGATGCACAACACATTCACATTTTAAAGATGTGTATACATGGTCAGTCTACAGCTCGTTTATACAATCCATCCATGGTCATACGAGTGGACCAGTGGAGTTTCACTGCTATTCCCTTTCATTGGGATTTCAAATCCTGTTGTCCTGCAGAAATATGATACAGTTTGGATAAACTGCATAGCAACAGATTCCTGTTGCTGCGCCGAAAACCAGAACCTTAAAAAGACCAAAACCTTAAAAAGACCAAAACACTATAATAGCTACAGCTTAAGGATGCATCGAGTTTCCTAGACATAACCAGCTTACCTCGGTACCATAAGAACCTGGACATTCTCACAGCCATGTACACTTTATCCACCTTTTAGTTATCGCTTAAATGAAAAAGAATACAACCACATTATAAATGGGGAGTAATGTACTATATTTTGAGTTCCACTGCACTAGAAATGGGACAGCAACAGGATCTTGAGGAGCTGGCACACCCACAATTCATGGAAGTCTGCACCACCAGGGAGATAGAGGGCAGAGATTAGGGATTAGTGAGGGGACCACTAGAGGTCCATTGCCCCGGGCCTACAAAAGTCTGGTGCCGGGCCTGCAGGAAGGCTTCACCTATCTTGAGCATTGGACCACATTTTACAACAAGGACTATCTACTGTACTGTATATAGGTGGGACAGACTGTACTTAAATAAAAAGGGAACTAATCCACTTGGAGAAAAGATCCTCGAGCAGGTTCAGAAGCATTTAAACTAGAAAGGAAGGGGGGAGAAATCAACAAAAAAACAGAAGGGCAATAACTCAGGTAAGATAGCCATTAAAAGTATCAGAAACAAAATGTTAGAACTTGAAGCTACTGCACTAACAAGTAACTAACATGTGATAGGTATTACAGAAACTTGCTTGTCAGAGAGTGATGTAGACGAATATAATATTTGTAGGTATACACTGTATAGGAAAGACAGGCAGAACATAAAAGGCGGAGGGGTGGTGCTATACATAAGAAACAGTCTTGAAGCCCAGGTGTTAAATCTGGACGAAGAAAACAAGCCGAATCAATACGGGTCAGAATAATGGACAAAAGTTCAAAGGGCATAATAATAGAAGCATGCTATAGACCGCCAAATTCAGATGCAGAGCCAAATGTTATACAATGACATTAGAAATGCGTAGCAAAGGAGAAGCCATACTAATGGGGGATTTCAACTTCCCCCATATAAAATGGGAAAAAACTGGTGGGGAGCACGACGGACGAAATTGAAATCGTGGAATTGACAAATGACTGCTTCCTAAAGCAATTTATCAAGGCACCGACTAGAGGGGAGGCATGCCTTGATTTAGTCTTTTCAGATAACGGTGACAGAATAACTAAAACAGGTCAGAGAACCACCAGCAAACTCAGACCACAACATGGGCTCATTTGAAGTGATTTTAGAAACCCAAAAAGTAATGGCTAAAGTAATGAAACAGAGACTAACGAAAGTAGATTGGAGTAAAATAGAGAAAACATCCACAGAAAGAGGATGGCTGTTTTTTTAAAAATGTAGTACTAGAAGACAATTACATCCCAAAAGTAGACAAATCTAAATCTAAAACAAAATTGCCAAAATGGTTTAATAGATCAATTTACACCAGAGAATTGTGAGGGTCTGAAAGCTGACACCCTGGAATCTTTCAAGAAGCTGCTTCATGAGATTCTGGGATCAACAACCAAAAGAGCAAGATGGGCCAAATGGCCTCCTCTCCTTTGTAAACTTTCTTATGTTCTTATGTTCTAATAGCATATCTGTTGTACAGCCTATTTGCCAGGTTGCTGTTGAACTCCTGCTCAAGTCAACTCCACTTATTCTTATTTTTGCGGCGTTCCTGTGAAGTGTTATTAAAAGGATTGCACTGTATTCTGTGACATGTGGGCCTGTGTTTAGTGTGTGACATGTAAGAGGAAGAAAAACATTTAGTTGCAGTAACTAAAATAGAAGGGTCGCCTATGCAAAAATGTCACATTATTCCTGGTCACAAATGTACCATTGTTAGACAAGTGTCACAATAATGCATTTTTAACTGGATTAAAGACCCAAAGAGATGATGCTGCCCAAGAAAACAGAAGAAGAAGAAACACTTTGATGTATGCTTCTTCAAATGGTCACAACAGATATAAGATTTTGAACCCATTTAGAACTGCTGTATCTCTGCTCATTACCTACAGAAGACAGTCATTCTCACCTCAGTCTCTCCCCACTTATCCCAGACTATGTGATGGAAATGTATGTATTCTAATATAATTCTATATTTTTCTTGCATGTGCTGAGTTCTTCCTGCATTCTTTCTCTCATCTCCCCTCACCCAACTTAAAATGCAAGCTTCACAAGAAACTAAGAAAGCAGTCTGCTGATCTGCTAGCCACGGCCAGATTGTGTTGATTAGATAAGAATACTAGGCCAAGTGGCTCAAGAAAGTGTGTCTGTTTTTCTAAATGGTCAAACTCTGATAAAATAGCCCAGGTGTTAAAATGTCTATTGAAATTAGTAACTCTAAGTGAGTTAGAGAATGTCTTTGAGCTTTGCCATTCATGCCATTAAAATGTTTAGATGAGTATACATAGTTTTCCTAAAACTTTCTAAATACAAGATTGACACTAACATTGTGTTCATAAATTTCCTAAACTAACAATACCAAACACCATACACATTGTGATGACTGTTGTATGTCAAATTGTATTTTGATAACTGTCAGTATGATATTAAGGATTTAAAATATTTGTATTGTGCCTTACAATGACATTTGGTACATACATGGTTAAATCTACAGTGAATAAATTACAATTTAAAATGAACAAATTGTACTTTATAACCAAATATAATTTGTGATACTCAGATTCTGAGAAGCCATATATAATAAGGTATAGAGTTATTCATCTTTTAGAGGGCAACATGAATATAAAGGTTTTATAGAGACAGGAAGGAGCACAGTGGCGTTATTACTAAAAGAGACTTTTCTTAAGTTACCTTTTCAGAAGATATTTGATGGACAGCCTTATCCAAGGCATGGACAAGAATTCTTTGAAGATCAAGGACACACCTTTTTCTAAGGACAACTGCCAATGAGATTACATTTTGGGTCAATCCAAAATGATTGCCTGGTGTCTCAGAACACCCTTCTCATGCCAATTTTAAAAGGCTGGAAATCGAATGATTTCTGGGTCTTGATTTTTCCATCCATTCAAGATCTACTTTGGACCTATTCTTTGAGGAATCATCTATATATCTGGAAGTTACAGAATATACCTTGCTAGAGAAAACCTTCTTCAACTTAAGAACTTCGATCTGCCTTGGAAATAAACTTTGAATTGAACTGCAACCAAAAGACAATATCTTTGAAGAGGATTAACTGCAATTTACTTTCTATGTGGGATTTTAAAAGACTTCACAGATTGTTTTTGGAAATCTAATAATTTGCAACAAAACTCCGGGACTCTTAAATCAAGTTTTGCACATTAATGGACTCTTTTTACAACTGGACTTGCAAAACTTTGAAACATTCCTGCTCTTAAAACCTTTCTTCAAGCTCCACAAGGGTAAATATATCATTCTTAACCTATCAAGAGTTGTCTATTGCTAGTAGATTTAGAATATCTATTATGTGTTGTCATTGCTTATCCATGTATGCTATATAATAAAAATATGGTTAAAAATCATTATTTCTTAAATTGTCCGTGGTTTTTTTGTTTAAAACAAGGTGCACTTTTACAGAGTGTAAACATTTATGATTTAATCAATTTAAATTAAGCCAGAACTGCAAATTACTACTGGAGTAATGTATCACTGTAGTTTATAGCATAATTGGTGAACGACGGTTCCCTGAAAGAGAAAATAACCATCAAGGTATGGGATATTGCCATCAGGCAGTAGGATTGGTTGAGCTTTATAGCAAAGCTGCCGATAGGCCTCTGCGTGAGCTGACATGTAAGCCCGCCCCCCTGGGAGCTTACTATACGCAGCGCGCGGAGACTCTCTTCCTCGTTTGCTCTTCAGGCCGTGAAGGCTTCCGGAGCGACCTCACGGCTTGATGGTTATTTTCTCTTTCAGGGAACCTGGGTTGCATCCGCAACCTATCGTTCCCTTTCAAGTCGAAAATAACCATCAAGGTATGGGAACAGTGTATCCAAGCCGTCGCGAGGGAGGATTCTCGGCAGTAGGACAGACTTACGTCATTATGCAACTGCGTAGGCAATACATCTAGGCATATGCAGAGCTGCGCCTCAGCGTCTATCCTCACAATGACACCTGTCCTAAGGTGGAATAGTAAACACCATGTACACCATACAACACCTGAGGTGCCATAGAGTGTAGTACAGACGCTCCAAATAGTGAAGCAGAGGAATCCAGTACGTTTAACCGGTAAAACCTCATAAAAGTATCCAGTGTAGCACAACTGGCTGCCACGCAAATATCAGACAATGGTACCCCTCTAAAGAGGGCCCATACCACTAGTGGAATGCACCTTCAACTGCCCTGGTGGTAGAAGGCCAGCAGATTCATAAGCTAATTTAATAGCATCCACTATCCAATGGGAAAGGCGCTGTTTAGACAACGGCTGACCCAAGGTCTTAGAACCATGGCATATGAACAATTGTTCTGTTTGCCTCACAGTCATTGCACAGGCAATATAACACCTCAATGCCCACACGGGGCAGAGCATGCGTAACCGTTCTTCCTCTGGGGAAGAAAAAGGAGGAGGATGGAACACCATCAACTCGAATAGTTGGTTCATATGAAACAGGGATATGACCTTGGATTTGGCTGGATTTGGCTGGATTTGGGTGCATGGAGACCTTGGAACTGTCTCCTGTGAAACAAGTACATGATGGATGCACTGACAGTGCATGTAACTCGCTGACGGATTTGGCTGATACCACTGACAGCAGAAACGCGGTTTTAATAGACATGAGCTTCATATCCACAGTGTGGAGAGGCTCGAATGGTGCCTTGGTAAGGGCTTCTAGCACCACATCAAGGCTCCATGACGGTAAACTTGTCGTTCTTGGAGGTCGCAAATGTCTTGAGTACTTGAGGAACTGCGTTGCCAGAAAATGGCAACCTGGTGATAAACCGTCATTACTATGGCGGCTAAATACACTTTAAGTGTAGAGGGAGATTTCCCTTCATCTAACAGTTTCTGTAGAACCTGTAATATCACTGCCATAGGACAAGACATTGGGTCATGGCCCCCCGCCAGACACCAATCTTGGAACAACTGGCACTTGTACATGTACTGAGAACTAGTAGAAGGTGCTCTAGCGCTCTGAATGGTCGAAATCACCGCCATCGAGAGCCATAAGGCTGACAGGCGCTCCCGTTCAGGGACCAAGCCCATAGCTGCATGAGCTTGGGGTTCGAGTGCCAAATCCGTCCTTCGGCCTGGGACAATAGGTCTGCTCGCAGGGGAAGCTCCCGTGGTTGACCATGCAGCAACTGCACCAAGCTCGTAAACCATATCCTCCGAGGCCAACGAGGAGCAAACAGGATCACTGTTGCTTGCTCTACCCTGACCTTCTCTAAGAAGGCGGGGAGCATCAGAATCGGTGGAAACGCATATAGGAGCCCTGGCGGCCATTCATGAGCCAGTGCATCGACTCCTAGGGGGCTGTCGGGGTCCCTCACCGAGAACCATAGGCGGCAGTGCATGGTCTCTCATGAAGCAAAGAGATCTATTTGTGCTATACCGAACCATTTCCAGATGCACTCTACCACCTTTGGATAGGCGATCCGATGAAAAGAGGTCAAACGTGGCTGTGCCCATAGCAACAGTCGTGTTATCATCCGGTGAAGGCGAGGGGACCGTAGGCCACCTGGTGGTTGATATACGTCACAACTGTGGTGTTGTCTGACCGCACAAACATGCGTTTGTTTAGAAGCACTGGCAAGAAGTGCCGAAAGGCGAGGTCCACTGCTCTGAGTTCCAGAGCATTGATGTGGGCTGACCTCCAGGGTCCTGACCACGGTCCCTGAGCTGTTCCAGACTGCTCCCCAACCTTAGTTGGAAGCGTCGGTCGTGACAACCTCTCTTCGGAAGGTGGGACCCAAACTCATGCCCTGGCAGATGTTCGATGGGACTTTCCACCACCGCAGTGCCTTCCAGCAGGTTGGGGATACAGTCAACCTGCAGTGTTTGTCTCTCTGTGGATGCAACGCGAAGGCATTGAACCAGGCCTGCAGAGGTCTCTGGTGTAATAAGCCCAATGGAAGGGCTTGTGAGGCGGCAGTCATCAACCCCAGCATGCGCTGACACAGCTCCATGCTGATTGTTTCTCTCAACCTGAACAAGGAGAGACACCGCTCCAGGGAGGCAACTCTTTGTGTCGACAGGGTTGCTTCCATCGACAGTCCAGATGCAGTCCCAAGAATTCAGTCTCTTGGCTTGGCCATAGGCGGCTCTTTTCTGATTTGATCTTCAGACCTAGCCGCTGAAGATGGTCTGTAATCATCACTGTGTGCTGTGCCAACTGCTCCTTCGACTGCACGCAGACGAGCCAGTCATCCAGATAGTTCAGCAGTCGGACGCCTTGAGCCCACAAGGGAGCTAAAATAGCATCCATACATTTCAAAAAGGTTTGAGGAGCTAGTGACAGGCATTATGGGAGGACACAAAACTCGTACACCCTGCTCTGAAATGCGAAACACAGATACTTCCTGTGAATCAGGCAGATGGGAACATGAAAGTCCACGGTGGTGAACCAGTCACCGTGTTGGACAGACTGGATGACGTGCCTGTGCGTAAGCATCCTGAACGATAACACCCCCAGGTATTTGTTCAGTAGTCGCAGATCTAAAACAGGGTGGAACCTGCCGTCCTTCTTGGGCACCAGGAAGTATTTGGAATAGAACCCCTGGTTGAACAGAGCAGGGTCTACTTGTTGAATGGCACGCTTCCTGAGCAATGCCTGTATTTCCACATTCAGAGCTGAGGAATGAACCGAGTCCTTCACTGCAGTTACCACCACTCCCTGGAAGGGGGAAGGTTTTAACCGGAACTGAAGGGTGTACCCGGTGAGTATAGTTTTGCGCTCCCAGATGTTGTCGGTGCATTGTTGCCAGAACTGGAGCTGTGGCACAGTGTAGGGGTGGGTTAACAGCTGCTTGAAGATTTCAGGGCTGTTTTGGCCGCGCTCGTTCTCGAGGAGACTGGCCAGAGCCACAAGGGCGTGGCCTGCCACCTCCGTTAGGGCTCCACCCTCCACGCTGCGGTCCTACAAATGGAGGCTGACCATGCGCTGCTGCAGCTGAAGGAGGTGTCTTACCACCCCATAGCCGTGGTAGGTGCTGTGGTGGTGTTCTCCGCCACTGGTACTCCTGTTGGCGCTTAGGTTGGAAGGGCTTTTGCGGCCACATCTTCGCCATCTGCTGAGATGCCTCCCGGGCTTTAGCTGAGAGCTGTAGCATCTCCTCCACCGCTGGGCCAAATGTGTGCCCCGGTGTGATGGGAGCATCTAATAATGGGGCCTTATCAGGCTCTTGAACTCTCACCTGCGAGAGCCAGAGCTGCCTTCTGGCAACTACCAGGGATGCGATACTCCTGCCCTGAGCTCGTGCATTTAGCTGGGCTATCTTAACAGGGAATTGAGTGACCAACGGCAATTCTGCCCTCAGAGACGTTGAAAGGTCCTTCGGGAGATCTTTCACCAGCGACGCCTGGTAAACTGAAAGGAGGCTGGCCACATTAGACAACCTAACTGTCTCTGAGGCCGCTGAATAGCCATTCTTTAAATGAAGGTCTTTAGTTAGTCCCAAGAGCGTCTGCGTTTTAACTAGAGCTGCGAAGGCGACATCAACTGGTGGGAAGGACACCAGTCCCGCCTCACTTGCTCCCTGCATGGCAAACACAGAAGCCTTCTGCGAAGTTGCCGGTGAAGAAGCTGGAGCACCCCCAGATGGACTGTACCTCCTTAATAAAATTAGGGAAGGCTGGGAGCATCCTGGGCTGTGGAGAACGCACAGACGGCGACTCAAACAGTCATCACCGAGGTAATTCTATGGCTGAACACTCAATCCCTAGGTGGCAAGTTGCTCGCTCCACCAGTGACCACAAGGGATCATTGGTATCCAGTACCTCCAACTCAGTGTCTTGCTCTGAGTTATGAGAGGTTAGTTCAGCTTCCACACTGTCTTCCTCAAGGAGAGGCTCCCCTTCTGAGGCATCCCTTGAGATGGCATCTACGTCCCAAAACCCTTGGGGTTGCTGGGCACCTGGGGCGGGCAGAGATGGTTGACTGGCAGTCGGCCCAACCTGTGCGTCAGTGGCCTGTGGTACCATTTTTGTCAGTAACATGAGTAGCTATTGCTGACCCATCATCACGTCCATAAACTGGGACATCTTTGACATGAGCTCTGCCACATCTGACTTGTCCCTATAATGCCTGTCTCAGCTAGGGGAACGAAAGTGTCCCCTATGGCGGGGTGACACGGTGAGAGACCTTGACCGGCAAGGGCGTTCCCTGCGAGGGGGGGGGACCTCAGGGTCAGATAGATGGGCTGGAAGAGCGTTCCCAAGTACTTCTATGGTCTGGGGATCTCTGACCAGCTGTAAGCTGAGAGGGGATCCTGAATAGCCGTAGCTTGACAGGCGGAGTCGCCGTAGACGACAGTGGAACAGACAGGGTGTAAGACAACCCAGAGGAGGGGGAGTGGCTCCCAACTGCTTTCCTCGCCCTCTGGCGAAGAGTGCGTGGCTGAAAATTAGCACACAATTCACAAAACGATCTGTCTGCCAAGTCAGATGCGGTGTGCTCTGGTCCCAGGCATGCCACACAGTTCTCATGCGGATCGCTTGCCGGCAATCTTGCCTGGCAGGTGACGCAATGGTTGGGACCCAGACATCTTAATGATGGGATGCGTCGTGAGTGTCAAGGTGTGAGCCCTGATCAATGCGCTGAGCATCGAGGTGCGTGTACCAAGTGTCGAGCGCCTAAGCACTGAGCGTTGAGGTGCGTGCGCCAAGCGTTGAGGCGTCGATGCACCGAGCATCGAACGTGGAAACGTCGAGGTGCGTGCACTGAACGTCGAGGCGCCTAGCGTCGAGGCATCAATGCACCGAGCGTAGAGAGGTGCGTGTGCCGAGCATCAAGGCGCAGAAGCGTCGAGGTGCATGCACCGAGAGTTGAGGCGTCGATGCACAGAGCATCGAACGCCAAAGTGTCAAGCGTCGAGGTGTGTGTGCCAAGCGTCGAGGTGTTGAAGCGTCGAGGTGCGTACACCGAGCATTGAGGTGTCGATGCACTGAGCATCGAGAGCCAAAGCGTTGAGCGTCGAGGTGCGTGCGCCAAGCGTCAAGGCGTTGAAGCGCCGACGCGTGGAGGTGCGTGCACCGAGCGTCGAGCAACGAAGTGCCGAGCGTAGAGGTGCGTGCCCCAAGCCTCAAGTGCCGAGGCACTAAGCACAGTGTGCCGAAGCACTACACCAAAGCTCCAAGGCGCTGACATTGAAAACGCCGGAGTGCGTGTACTGAGTGTGAAGACGCTATGCACTAGACGACGAAACTTCAGCTGACCCGCAAAGCGGAGACGCCAAGTTCTAGTACAGTGTCTTAGTCTAAAAGACAATGGTGTTGTGCTATACTTACCTGTTTGGTAAGGGGCAACTGAAAGTGTCGTTGGCGGTAGTCTTCCTAATATGTTGTATGGGGGAAAAAAAAAAAAAAATATATATATATATATATATATATATATATATATATATATATATATATTTTTTTTTTTTAAGAGGAACTGCAGCCGCAATAAAGTGCAGATATTTGTAACATAGCTACCGAAAACAGCAACCACGCGGTGTGATGTTACAATCCGCGGGTGGTATTATAGGAGTGGCTGCTAGTAGCAGGCTGAACTCCAGGTCTGGCGGAGGCGAGACTGAGGCTGCAAAAATTTACGTGGCCTACAGGCACGCAATGGGTCCTCTAAACTCTATTCTGTACCTGGGGGAAGAATAGACCATACAAAAAAAAACAAAAAAAAAAAATATATATATATATATATATATAGAGAGAGAGAGAGAGAGAGAGAGAGAGAGAGAGAGAGAGATAGATAGATAGATAGAGAGATAGATAGATAATATTAATATGAAGGAAGACGGAGAGCCAACGCGGAAAGAACGCAATGCCGAAGCAAAGCGTGAAAGTGAAAAAGAATATATATAAAAAAATATATATATATATAATGTTCAAAGGAGCGAACACTGAAATAAACTCAGAGAAGGGGTGGTAGCTAGCTTGTCAAGCTCAAGGCTGTCGAGTACAATCAGTGGAAGAAAATCTCACAGAGAGAACTTACCAGCTCAATGTCCTACAAAGGCTGAAGGCAAAAGAGGAAGAGAGTCTCCGCGCACTGTGTATAGTAAGCTCCCAGGGGGGCGGGCTTACACGTCAGCTCACGCAGAGGCCTATCGGCAGCTTTGCTATAAAGCTCAGCCAATCCTACTGCCTGACGGCAATATCCCATATCTTGATGGTTATTTTCAACTTGAAAGGGAACTATAGTGACTAAGTTCTTTAATAGTAATTTGTGAGGAAACCACATTGTGATATGACCTTAGATGTAAAAATGTAAATATACACAACAATTATTTGAAAAATGTGACAGATGAAAGGCCATTTTCCCTCATCGATCTGGTAAAAGGAATAAAGCTGATGCACCTGTGGGTTTGCTAATTTGGAGTGATAGCACTACAAGACTAAAGAGCAATAACTGGAACATGAATAAATGCAGCAGATAGTAAGCAGTATTTTACATTGGCACATACTTCAAACTTCCTGTTGTCAAGGTACGCTTTTCAGATTTTGATGGGGTTTTGCAGCAAATAATAGGCATTTGCTCTCCATTAAGTTGTATGCAAAATATTGTCCCACAAAAATTTGTCAGAATTTTGCCTTTGACCATCTTTCGTCAAAGACTTTTTGAATACTTTAATGGATATGAAGGTGGATCTTACTGTGTAGACCAGTTTCAAATTGAACTGCCTTTCATTTAATTTCCCTTTCTATATTTTTCCAACCTGTGGAGAGATTTTTATTGCAATTACTTCTGATAAGTCTGTGTTAAGGGCTTTCATCTAAGTTAATGAGCTGCTCTTCACTTCTAGTTGTCACACACACACATATATATATATATATATATATATACACCACACACACACACACACACACACACACACACATAGGCAAGATCAGACAGAGTCTGTATGGAAGCATGAGCCATATAAGTGAACTATCTATTTCCAATAGGGATAATGCTCTCCTGATTACAGCTCTTCTGTGTGTTAATAATACAAATACGATTGGCTAAGGCTGATCAAGTTATTGATTTTCTTTTTGTAATTATACTGGCATGAAAAGCTGCATCACAAAACTGCTCAAAATACCTCCTTTGGGCACAAACAATAAGTAAAGTCAAAGGCAGTGGGGTAGAGAGGGGGAAATGTCGTGCTGAAATGATTATATATGCCAAACAAGAGACCACCAAGAAATACATTCCTGTAGCCAGTGCATTCTGCCAATTGCATTACAGAATAATTGAATCTATTGCGCTAACATATTAATGTGTGTGTGTTTTTTTTTTAAATAAATATTTGATTAAGAACAATAACCACATTTTATATTTCACTTATTGTTGTCAATAGGTGTAAGATCAAAGCATATTTCAAACCACAGCAAAAGAAAATAAAAATGAATTGATAGTGGAATAACTGTATGCTATAGTTCCATGATACAGCAGGGTGTTGGATAAACCTGTTATCTTTTTATAAAGTGTCAAAAAAGACAGACAGTGGTACTGGGCATCCATATTCATAACTCATTTGGATTGGAGTTACACAGCATAAAAATAAAAAAACAAACAAACAAAAAATAAAAAACACTGCACATCAAGGGGAAATGGCAGATCTTGAATGGTAGGTTAGATAAAGTGAATTAAGAACCTTATCCACAAAGGCCAAGTTCATGGTCCAGAAGTCAAGCCGAAAATCCCCTTGGAAAAAAGATTTGCAGCACACCTCTTACAAGCTTAGGCAATGCAGTAATTTAAAAAAAACAAAACAAAAAAAAAGAAAACATCAACATTTCATTAATAAGATAAAGCCTGATTTAAATTTGTACTGCAAGTCCCAAAAGCAGAAAAAATTATTCTGCTTTGAAGATTTTGTAAAGGGGTCAGAGATGTAATTGTTTTGGAAATGAAAAGGCTTGACATTTCCACATCACTGTAGGTGCAGGGGCAAGGACAGTGTATTATGCCTTTGCAAATACCAGGGTTGATTGTTCACTGATCTAATATTTTAAGTGATGTACTTGCAGGAAGAGATTTTAGGACAGCAGGGACGTATTAACACAGTTTGGAGGATGAGGAACCTGTATAGAACAAACAAGACCCTGGCCAAAAAAAATAAAAATAAAAGGGTACAGGAACCAGAAACAATAAGAACGCCGATAAAAATTATTGGGGTGATTAATGAGGATTGTTGGTGGCAATTATCATTACTTATCAGCCTTACAATTTTGCCTTTTGTGTATGTTAGCTATCAAACAGGTCACAAATTAGTCAAACACCTAAACGTACTCAACTGGGATGAGGTTTTTGAAGTCTAAAGCCCATACACTGTATATATCGTATGCCAAAAGTCTGTTCAGCCAATCAGAGTGGTACACCTGATAGGTGAACCTAACCCAAATTAACCACGAGCTATTGCGTCATATTCAAAACAGCACGTGAAGATAGTGATGGTTGCAATACAACAAATGGGATGCCATTATACCCTGAGCATCACCTTGTGATAACATTTAATATTTAAAACAAATTCAAAGAACTCGAGTACCACCTGGAGAATCTCGTATCTCGTACTCGAGTACCACCTGGAGATGCAAGCTGTCATCAAGCTTGGTATTAACATTATCTAGTGTAAGTTATTGAGAATATCAGATTGTGAAGATATAAATCTGTTTGTCTGTACATCCATTCATCTGTATGTTTCATATTTCTGAGAACTGCTTACCCAGTTGTCATGACACCTGATCACATTTGCATTTGTGCATTAATCTGGAGAATTGCTTATCAAATTGTGATTAAACATTTCATTTCTAATTCATACTCAGTAATATTATGGTTCCCTCTTAAAAACAAGCTAACTGACAACTTAATGCAGTTTTCCTGGTGTGTGTGAATACAAATATCGCCACATAATAAGCTTGATATTATTCTGAGATGTAAGTCCTATTTTTCAGTTTGCTTTTGCAAGTATGAGGCCTCCTTACTGTCTCACAGCTGTGCAAAACCTTGAGATAGCTAGCTTTAGGCAATGAACCTCAGGCAATTAGACAAGCTAATAAAATTATGTAAAGGTTCTTTTGTTTATTCTTTTTGTTAGAGTGTCATAATTATGCTAAAGAGCTATAATTTTGCAAAACCTTTTCAAAACGAGTACATTTCTCGATAACTAACATTTTATCAATTCAAATTAGATTTGAACTATTTACTGCTACTATATTGGCACATTCATTAGCATGTATCTGAACCAAAGGTAATATATACAGTTGAATTAATTTACACTAAATGAACATGAATGGAAACACATTTGAGCAAAACTTCATATTACTAGGGATGTGCTTGGAGATTTATTTTGGAATTTTTCAATAATAGTTAAAAGGGAAAGCGAACTGCTTCATTAAAATAGAAATGGCTGCCAGGTTGCATATTCAGGAACACATTTTATAATTGTTATGCAAAATGTTAACATACAAAATAATTATAATCACCTGCAATAACCACATCACTATATCTATATTCCACAAAAAGAACACTATTATGTAATGGACAATTAAATAGAAGGTCCTTATTTGATGGGACTTTTGTTTCACCATGGTCTATACCAGGGGTGGCTATCACTGGTCCTGGAGAGCTTCAGGGTGTCCTGGTTTTTGTTTACCCTAGCCTCTTAATGATGTAGTTGTCTTAATGATTGGGCTTAACTGGTCAGAATTGCTGTTTGTTCCAGGTATTAGGGCGATTGATGATTTAAAGCTACTTACAAAGCCTGCATGATTGAGGGTCTCGAGGAACATGGGTTGGCCACTCCTACATATACAACAGAAAATGTCCCATGGGAAAATACCTTTCCATTCTGTAGCATTTTAAAGGTGTTGACATGACAGGAAAGTGTTCAGTATTCTGTCAAGACAGAGATTAATCTCCAATACAGACAATACAGCAGTTCAACAGCAGGGGTGTCAAGTCCTGGTTTTTGTTCCCACTGTACCCAAAATTAATTAATTGGGCCAATTAAGCTTCTATTAAGCACTTAATTGGTCCAATTAAGTAATCTAGGGTACAGTTGGAACAAAAATCAGGAGGGACACCGGCCCTCCAGTACCAGGATTGGACACCCCTGTTCTAGAGGGATTCGTGACAATTAATTCCTTTTTGAGAAACTATAGAAATCTACAGTAAATCCACTCTCTAGAATGATCCATCAACTTTTTTAAGTCACAAGGACTTGTTTCTGGGATAAAGCCTTTATATATCTGTGTATTATTATTATTGAGACACAATTTGCATAACAAAAAAGTATCAGCTATATACCAGGTTCAGTATTCCTTGTAGTTTAGGAGTTATTGTGAAAAATGAACCTTTGATTTTATTTATTTTATTTTATTTATGTCTTCATTTGACTATTATATTCTATATTAATACAAAATTATATTTTGTTTACCACTTATTGTTTACCATTTTCACCTCATTGTGAAGACTGAAGATAAAAAAGCTTTCACTTTTATCTCATGTCATTTAATAGTGATGCTTATGAATATATGAGCTGCTTTAGACAGCTAGACAGTTATTTTGTGTGATGTTGCAACTGATTGTTGATTCTGAAGGCACCAGGTGTTTTTGGGCTGATACATGAATTATTCCAAGTGTGAATGCAGGGTGTGAGTATCAACAATATTTTCAAGTCTCTTTCTTATACAGAATAAAAACCTAAGGTGGGCTAAGTATCCATGATATCCCTACAGGGGACCAGCAAGCACATATTTACTGAATTCTTAGAGGATACCAATGTGGTCTATAAAACCCACCCCTTGATTGAAGATGCAGGGCCATTACTTTCAGTTGCACTAGTCTTCACACAACACCACCGCTATTCCATCATTCATTCCAGTTTGTGCCATTGCAGAACCCATATACATTACTGGAAAGCGCATCCTGGTTTGAATACCCAGTTTTATTATTGTACCGTGATTTTCTTATTGTCCTGTTTCACCCAGAACAACAATCGCTTGGCTTTTGAGTTTCACTGTAAAATGGCATAGAATTCAATGGGAAAATACTTACCAGGGTGATGTTAGACACCAGGAGTGATTTACTTTAACCCTCTGTTGGTTGTGTTAATGCATGTTTTGTATGGTTTATATTTACTCGTGTGTAGTTTTCTGCTTTGGCAACTGTATACTCAGGGGCTTCAGGGCTGGAATGCACAAAACAACTGTGTAGGTTCCAAGAACTATGCTTGCAGATACAACTACACCATTGTTATCTACCAATCGTCATTAACTAGCAACATGCAAATGCCTTCAATCAAACTTACTGGATACATTTTTTTTTTTTTTTTTTTTTTACATTATTTTTCAGTTTCTGTTCGGATTGAATTTTAATGATATTGGACTATTGTTAAAGCCTTCAAGAAATGTTGTTAGTTGTGCCCAATGTGAACCCAAAGGCACTTGTGGCGAGATATCCAGTCAGTCACCCCTCCCTGTTTTTAGACGGCTATGATTATTTAATTCATGTTTATTGATAGGCCTATCGGGGATCCAACCAAATTCATGAACCCCTGCTTGGATTAGCTTCCCTCATTAGCCTGCAAAATGACTGTGACCTTTTTAGTGTTGGCTCTTTCCCCCAGCAGTTTATCTTTAGGAACCAGAGACTACGTTTATCTCATCAGCAGACTGGAGCTGGAGGGGGCCAGGGGATTGATTTATTCTGGCCTTTAGTACTATACAGGGGAGTATGAATATGCAGAAATCTTTTAAAATCGACTCACATATTTAATTCAGCCTTTAGAGAATAAAAAATGGGGAAAACCAAGTTTCTTTTTAAAAACCTTAACTAATAGGAAAGGAGAAGAAGTTTTAGTTAGTGTTCCGAAGTGGAGTTAGGCTTTTGTTTTGTCTTATTTCTGTAATAATAAAATCGCACGGAAGTGATGGAAAACATCAAGTTTTGTGTCTGCATCCAAAGGGCTATCGAGCCTTTAAATAAGTGAGATCTCTCACAGTTAACATAATGAAGTCAAGACTTTAGATAGATACATACAGTGGCTTTCAAAAGTATTCACCCCCCCTTGGACTTTTTCACATTTTATTGTGTTACAACATGGAATCAGAATGGATTTAATTAGGAGTTTTTGCCACTGATCAACACAAAAAAGTCTATAATGTCAAAGTGAAAATAAAAATCTACAAATTGTTCTAAATTAATTACAAATATGAAACAGAAAATAATTGATTGCATAAGTATTCACCCCCTTTGCTATGACACACCTAAATAAGCTCTTGTGCAACCAATTGTCTTTTGAAGTCACATAATTAGTTGAATGGAGTCCAACTGTGTGCAATTAAGGTGTTTCACATGATTTCAGGTTAAATACACCTGTCTCTGGGAGGTCCCACTGTTGGTTAGTAGATTTCCTAACAAAAACTACATCATAAAGATGAAGGAACATTCAAAACAAATCCGGAATAAGGTTCTTCAAAAGCACCAGTCAGGGGTAGGATATAAGAACATTTCCAAGGCATTGAATATCACGGAGCACAGTAAAGTCTGTTATTAAGAAATGGAGAGAATATGGAACAACTGTGAATCTGTTTAGAACAGGCTGTCCTCAAAAACTGAGTATCCAGGCAAGAAGGGCACTAGTCAGGGAGGCCACCAAAAGGCCTATGGCAACTCTAAAGGAGTTACAGTCTTCCATAGCTGAGCTGGGAGACACTGTGCATTCGGCAACAATAGCCCGGGTGCTTCACAAAACTGGCCTTTATGGAGAGTGTCAAAAAGAAAGTCATTGTTGAAAAAACTCACATCAAATCTCGACTGGAGTTTGCCAGAAGGCATGTGGTCGACTGAGACCAAGTGGAAGAAGATTCTATGGTCTGATGGGACCAAAATAGAGCTTTTTGGCCTCAACGCTAAGCGCTATGTTTGTCGCAAGCCTAACACCACACATCATCCTGAGAACACCATCCCTTCCGTGAAGCACGGTGGTGGCAGCATCACGCTATGGGGATGCTTCTCTGCATCAGGGCCTGGAAAGCTTGTGAAGATAGAGGGCAAAATGGATGCAGCAAAATACAGAGAAATCCTGGAGGAAAACCTGCTGAAGTCTGCAAGAGACCTGGGACATGGTAGAAGATTCATCTTCCAGCAGGACAATGACCCCAAACATACAGCCAAAGCCACACTGGAGTGGCTTAAAAACAAAAAGGTCAATTTCCTGAAGTGGCCCAGTCAAAGCCGGGACCTCAATCCAATTGAGAATATGTGGAAAGAGTTGAAAATTGCTGTTCACCAAAAAAGGTCCCCATCCAACTTAATGGAGCTTGAGCAATTTTGCAAAGAAGAATGTGCGAAAACTGTAGTGTCCAGATGTGCAAAGCTGGGAGAGACTTATCCAAATAGACACATGGCTGTAATTGTGCCAAAGGTGCCTCTATCAAATATTGACTCAAGGGGGTGAATACTTATGTAATCAATTATTTTCTATTTTGTATTTGTAATTAATTTAGAACAATGTGTAGATTTTATTTTTCTTGACGTTATGGACTTTTTTTGTGTTGATTAGTGGCAAAAACTCCAAATTAAATCCATTTTGATTCCATGTTGTAACACAATAAAATGTAGAAAAGTCCAAGGGTGTTTAATACTTTTGAGAGCCACTGTACATACATACATACATACATATACTGTATACACACACACACATTTCATTTACATTTATTTTTTTAATAAAAAGATACATCTGAGATTTTGGACTATGCTGTACATTACAGTCAACTTTGCTTGTTGATTTAGTAAGATGTTCTTCCTGAACTGGTAAAATTGCAAATGTAAAGCAGTCGATAAGAAAAAAAAAAAGTGTTTTTAGTTCTAAAGAGAGAGAGACATGTGCAGCTCCTGTTTACAAAACTGTACAAGAAGAAAATGTTGTCACTCATTATATACAGCTCCATAAATCATAATAGAATGTCTTTAAGAAGCAGACATTTTTCCTGATGAGTTTTTCTTTGCGAGTAAATCTGAATGAATCATTGGGAACTCAATCCTACTATGTAAACATGCAAACAGATGGTCCATTTACAATTCTGGCTGTACAGCCTCTTAACTTTAGCAGAACTTGACTGATGTTTATTAAGCAAGCATCATTAAAAAGGCCCCAAATTTAATTTCAATATGACAGTGGCATCATGACCATATTGTGACAATTCAGTAAAAAGATGTGCACATCATTGTTTGAGTTTTAATACATTATTCAAAGTGCAATTACTGTTTAAAAAAAAAAAAATCCTGCAATTCAGTTATTGTAATATAAATGAAAGTTTAGCTTCCAATAGTTACCATAAAAAGCTACTGTTTGATACTTCTGTTCTATACCAACCATTTTAGCCACTTGCTTTTGAAATGGGCCTGTGAAAGGGTCTTAACAATTATAAAATTGCAACACAATAAGCTGCTGCTAGGGTAGTAGCAATGGTATCCTTGTCACAGTACAGTTTCACACAAAACTAAAACACATTTTCAAAATAACGGTTTGCAGTACAAGGTCAGAAGTGTGTTTCCAGTATGAGGGGGCATAAAGTGATTGTAGCGATTAATTCCATAAATCTTAGTTGATGTGCACTTCCAATTGTTATACACAGCAGGTCTGAAACATGCATTTTGAATGAAACACAAATTGTACATTTTTATGGTCAATGCTTTGAGATAGCGTTGTACTTGCCTGGTCATTTCACCTGCGGGGTGAAATTGTCCCCACCCTTTTAATGGCCTCTTTCCTGTAAATAATCAGCTGCTTTCCTTATTGACTGACATGCCCTCAGCCAGTAACTTGGAGGACCTACTAAGGTGAAATGACCCAGAAATTCAAGTATAACATGTTTCCTATAAAAGAAATTAAATAAAAAAGGCAGAGAAAACGTAAACATCCTTTAACATAAAGTAGTAAGAGTTATCAGGAAGGTTTTGTTTGTTTTGTTTTTTTAGTCAAGTGAGGTTATCTTTTTTGTTACAAATAGATTGTTTTAACTTTGGGGTTTTGTGCCTGAAACTTAGTCTAAAACTGTCTAATTGGTGTTGGATGTTGCAGTTACATAGACCATTTGTTTTTCTGTTTTTCAATCCTGTAAACCTACTTCTGATTTGAGCATAGTCAAGAGATAACAAAATAGGCTAGACCACCTGGACTGAAGCTAAAATCTTGACCTTAATGTGTTCCTTCCATCACTGTGACTCTGGTGATACACTGAATTCAACTGCTTTCCTTTTCTCTCCAGTCAATGAGAAGGCTGACATTTAAAATCCCTTGTTAGTTAGAATCTCTGTAATGATGTCAAGCCTGTTCTTTGAAAGTCAATTAGATAGATCCTGAAAAAGGCTTTTTTTTTTTTTCTTTTCTCTTAAGTGGTGCAGAAACCTCATTAAAAGGAAACACCTTCTGAGGTGGTCCCTACAGGTTATCACTGAACACTATTGTACTAATAAGGGCTGTGAAAACCAACAAACACATTTTCATCTCAAAATCAACCACCCAAGGTCACTAGTAAAGTTTCTAAACAGTAACAATTTCTGTTCCAGTTCCTTAATTATATAAGAAGCTATGAACTCCATAGAGTGTTGACAAAGTGTCCTCATTTTTAAAAGTTCTCATAACTTTTGATGCCGAACAGCATTATATAAATTGTGACTATTTCTACCAGCACTATTTTATTGTTCAACGTTTGCTCTGTACAAATTATGTTAATGGATACATGCATGTGTTATGGGTCTAAAGAAATAGCTAGATTAATACACTTTATACAGAACAAAGAGTTTGTTTGTAATTATTCCTATTGCAATTGCTCAAATAATGTGTTGTCTACTTTGGTGGTTTTGTGATGTGGACTTGTGTCTGGTATGATAGTTCAAGGCTACCAAACTCATATTACTTGCCATCCTTTCTTACATTTGAACATAGGCTTCCAGCAGTGAAAAGCATAACAAGCTGGTCTACTGCACCAGCTAGCCCTAATGAACATCTTTATTGTTTAAAAAGGAAACCCTGCTTCATTTAAAAAGTTACAGGCAAGCAGCAAACCTGTCCAGAAAGAAGCCATCGCTTGAACAGACACACAGTAGAGGTGCACGTTTAAGCAGAGCCTGTACACCAAGAAATATGGCCCCTCACTTGAGATGAAAAAATCCCTTTGAGAAGCTTCAGGATTACGCACTGAATCTATCTTCCCTAGATGTTATAAAAATGAAAAGAATTTTTTATTTATTTTTTTTTATTCCCCTCGGTGTTAGAGAATTTCTTTTGAAAGGTCGTCTGGGTCAGTAACATTTTACCATTGAGATATCCCTTTTTTATATCTACCCCCCCCCCCCCATATGGGATGTCAACCTTGTCTAACTTGTCATCACTCCCCACTTTCATCTCTCTATCTTTTAAGTTGAAATTTTGACTTGTAAAGCCTGTGAATATTTGAGGCTGCACTGAAGCTTGCATGTGTGTCTGTGGAGGGTGAACGTTGACATCCTAAGAATGCTTTATTCATAGTATTACAACTGACACCTTTCCAAATCTTTTTTTCATATCACCTTTAAATCTATCTGTTTTTCACATTTAAATATACCACCACTTCATTAATGTGTCTGCGCTGGCAGTATGGAAAAAACTTCTGTTTTGTGAAAAGCTTTCACAAATGGCCAAGATAGGCCAATAGAAGCCGGAAAAAATAAATAAATAAAGAATGGAGGTGGATCTGCGTATAGTCCCTTCACCATGGACATAAACAAACAAGATAGCTGCTTCCACATCCAGTGCTCAAAAAGAATTGCAGACATTTGCCAAGATTTTTAATAATAAATCAAGTGATCAGGAGATGATTTATCAGTATGCACTGCTATGAAGAGAGAGCAGGAGGCTGTGTTGTCCAGTGGAGAAATAAAAGTAAAAGAAATGGGCTTATAACCAGAAGGTTCAAATCCCAGCTCAGCCAATGACTCATTGTGTGACCCTGAGCAAGTCACGTAGCATCCTTGTGCTCCGTCTTTCGGGTGAGACATTCTTGTAAGTGATTCTGCAGCTGATGCATACACCCTAGTCTCGTATCTTGTTAAGAGCTTTGTGATGGTGGTCCACTATGAAAGGTGCTATATAAAAATAAAGATTATTATTATGTGATAGATACAGCGAAAATGGAGTGGGACAGGGCTGGAGATGCAGTACTAAGGTTCTGTTGATATAAAGTGTCAATCAACCTATATAGTCTTTACAAAAAACATTGGTAATCCATCAGTTAGGGTTGAGAGTAAAATGCCAAAAAGTAGGGAAATACAAGGTTAGGGTTTTTAACCCCAAAGCTGCATTCCCACCCCCTTACAAGCAGTGGAACGGGCAAGGCAACACAAGCATCCAGAGACAGCCATCATCAGTTAAGACGAACAACATACAACTCTCTTCAGACTATATAAGAGAAATCCATCATCATGGTCCACTAGGTGTACGACCTCTAAGTGCTCCCTAGAGACCTACTGGGAGCTGCTGAGGTTGTCGGGGAAGGCACACTGCATAAGGATGGATATTTACAGAACACATGTGTTTCTTATCTGCCAACATAGTCCTAAAACACTGGAGAATACAGAACGTACTGCTATTATAGCACCAACGGTGACGGTGAGGCCATCCCTCCCATTAAACTGTATACTGTTGTTCATCCAGTAATCCAGTATGACACTGAATTATTACAGTTATTAAAGGGAACATTTTTATATTACACACATACACACACACACACACATATATATGTGTGTGTGTGTGTGTGTGTGTATAATGATTGCTGAACTCATAGTCTAAGCACCTAAACACCTATCAAAAAAAGATACACATTTGTGTAACTGTAAGAAGAGTCACTAAGAATAGATTACAAACAGCACAAAAAAAAACTGGGAGAAAAGAATCTAAAGCAGTTTACTCTTAAACTTTTCACTGCTGTGCTAAAAGGAACACTTCCTATCTGGTGCCACCGTAAAAAGAATAGTTTTACACCAAGTATTACATTACTGATGAATCAGAAGTAATAGTTGTCTTAGTACTAGATTATAATCTTAGAGAAAAACCATCCAGTAATAAAATCTCCATTTGAACAGGATATCAGAAATGGCACTGTCTAATTCCACACAAATGTGTATATACAGTGAAACATTTAGAAGAATGATCATTTTTTTAATGGGTTTGATACATTTACAGGAGTTGTACTTACCGTCAGTAGAATTTTCCTTATGCGTATCGCTGAAAAAATAAAAATTCTCAAATGAGGCAATGCACACTAGTTCTGAGTCTTCTACAGAAACAATTATAAAGGATTCAGCTTTGCTGGTGTTCCTTTTTAAGGAGTTACAGACCTTTAAAATCAAGCCATAATTCAATCTGCATCGAAAGACAGTCATATAAATTGATGGCATAATATACTGTGAACAGATTATCATTATGTAGGTACAGACAATTGACAAAGTTCAGTAAAAGGTTTTTTTATTTTTTGTTCTGCAGGGCTATGAGGCTATTTCTTATTGCTCAAATTCCTTCAGGGAGTTTGGAAGTGCAAATCTGCTGCAATATTACATTGTAACAGTAGTTTTACCAGTAGTACATATTAACAATGTCAAGCTGCATACTTTGTAACGACTGAAAAGTGGTTTTAAAATCAGACATGTTCATTTCAATCAGAAGCCGATCAAGATCACATTTCCTTTGGGGTTAGGGGCTGGTAGAGGTGGCCCTGATGGTGCAAGTTACCTAATGAGCATCCAATGCAAAGGACGAGACAGGTCTTAATTCTCTGATGGAAAAAAAAAAAAAAAAATGAAGGCTGTAAATATATTATACCGTTAGTGAATTCATTTAAAAATAGCAATTATACAAAATGGTGGTGCATACAGTTGATCTTTGACTTATCTGTGTAGACTGCAGATGGAACCAGTCGCTGCCCCAGTTTGATATTGATGAGATTGAGTTTTACAGACTGCTTTCATGGTGCAGATGGAAATGTGGCTCAAGGAACTTTCACTTTTCAATTTTTTGATAGGTAGGATTGACACGTGATTTGCTCCATTCTGAAGACATGGCAGAGATAAAAAAAAATAACTCAAAAATAAAACAGCAAAGTAGGAACTTTCTTTGACGTAGTGCAGTGCAGTACCTGATATCGGTTCAAAACAAAAATACATGTGTGCTATAACATGTGCTTCTTTCCAAAAATGTATATGATGGACATAGCAAAAGGAAGTCCTTGACAGGTAAGGTAGCATTTACACTGGCCCCTTTAAGAATTGCTGTAGTAGCTACAATTCAAATATCCCTGTATTAAAACCTGCATTTTATTTATAAATGCACATTTTTCTTCTTCAGAGGAACCTGACAGCATCTTTCACTTTCAAATGTTGTGCATATTGTTTGCTCAATTAAGGTCAAGATAATCTTTGCTTTTTCAGTTTTTTATAACAACGAATCCCTTTTGTCTCGGGTCCCTGGACTTCTCTGCTGAAACATCTCCTGCATCTTGTACAAGTGGTTGCCTTGACAATCACTTGAAATAACCCTAACCCTGAGCACAACAGCACAATGCAGCCTCTCTTTTGCAGGCATATTTTCTTTCTCAGCCCCATTTACAGGCCTATTTCCCCAGTTGCAAGTGCTGCACTGCATTGATTACAACTTATTTTATAATAAATCATTTATCTGGACACGCGATGTGTAACTGCAGTTTTTATTATTATTATTATTATTATTATTATTATTATTATTATTATTATTATTATTATTATTATTACTGTTATAACGCCTTGCAGGGTGACTTATTGTGCAATATAACAAAGCAGTAGCACAAACACCATAAGAACAACAAGAAAAAGATCCTCATATCAGTTTTTATCAGATGTTTAACTAAGTAGTGCCCTGCACTGCCAGAAAGTGCTTCATTACCTTGGTATTTTTACTCACCTGTCTGTTTCAAGAATTGGCTGCTATTAAAGTGAGACAGGTTTTATTCAAGTGTTCATGCAGGGAGAAATGCTAGCTGTGGGGAAAGTCCAGAAAGCCCAGCTACAATGAGTGAACAAAACCTGTGCCCTTTGTTTTCTCTGGACCTTCATTACAAAAGCAATGGTAAGCTAGCTAAAACACATTTTTTGTTCATGGTTTATTTTGATTGAACATTTAAATAAATGCACGCTTCCCAGCGCTTAACCAAATTTCCAGAATCTCTGGGTTTCCTGTCTTTCCACAATTACATTCAAATCATCCAGAGCAGCCAATGCTCACAATTCATGTTTGTGGGGCAATGCTTGCCTTGAACTCCAGACAACCCATCCACAATTGCATGAAAACCATTCAGAACAGTTTTAATGTTTGAAATAAGCCTCTTCTTGCATAGCAGTTTCACCCATTTTAGGGTTTATTGGAATCTTGACTAGCCACAATGTAGAGGTAAGAACTCAAATGTGTATTATTAAACTCCTAGTAAAACCAGGAATGGATCAGACTGCTACCGTATATAATGGGAGTCTTCTTTCCATCCCTGAAGTAGGGCAATTATTTGTCAGACAAAGCCCTATAAAGGGCTCAGACTATAAATTCATTCCAACATGTTTAAGTAGATTCTTAATGTGCCCCGGTTGGTTATATGTCTTAAAAAAGCAAGGTACCTCTCTCCTCTCACTGTCGCTTTGAACTAAACTAGAGGCTACAAATGCCAACTGAGAGCTTTTGAAGCAAAACTAATATATGAAAAAGGGGTGGAATTCTTCTGACATGTTACAGAAAATACATGTTAATCTTTCCATTGTAGACCAACAGCACATATTACAACCTCATTAATACTGAAATTAAAACAGAGCATTGAGCCCACATTGTGTTACCTCATCTCAGCTCACACAAGAAGCAATGAAAAGATATTCAAGCAACCCATCATCTTACATATTTAAAAAGTGTCCTTGTGTATGCGGGGGCACAACTTACTTAATCAGATGGATAATCACAGCTTGGGTTAAAAACAAATGTATTTATTCATTCAATGTTCACTCTCTAGGATACTCCAGGGAAGTAAACATCAGTTTTAAAGCAGAAAAATCAATTTACACATTTGACATTCAGACAGACTTTTCACAGACCACATCAAATTAATACTCAACAAACTCCACATGTAAATAAATGTGTCATTTACATAGCATATACATGCTGTGTTAAATCATTTACAAGGTTTTAAAATCCATTTCCCCCTGTTCATTTGTGTCAGTGCTGTTTGCACAGCTCTAATTGTGTGGTTAAACTTCTCATTGCTAATATATTTTCTGCACTTTGACAGACCTCTGTGGGGACAACATATAGCACATTTGCTGGACTGAGAATCTACTTAGAACTTAAGTAATGAAATGCAAACCACTGTTTTAAAGCCCATTTTCCAACCTTTTTGCTAAGACTTTGTTTAGGAGCTGCTCTTCAATTGCAGTTGCCTGCCAAAGATATTTGTAACTTAGGCTTGATCAGTTAAGTGGCTTTACAAAAGTAGGAACAAGCACCATGTAGTGATCTGAAACATTGGATAAGGGTTCATTTTGCTTTGCTGGCAATACACAGCAGTGCACTAGATGGCGCTGGTGCTCACTAATATAAAGCCACTTTGGCTGATCTAGCCTACTTTACAGATGTCTATCTGGGACTGAAAAGCAGCTCCTGAATTCAGTCAAAGTAACCTACACAGACGTCTAAACTAAATAAATAACTGTAATAAACCACTCTGAATGATAGCAAAAATCAAAAAAGTAAATAAATAAATTTGAAGCTACTTACTCCAACCCTATCAATAAACTCCTGCATTCTGTTCTGAACATGGTCTGACTGCACCTATACCATTACAGTGAATTTTAACACGGCGACTTTTCACCTAAAATGCTATCTTTGAACTACAGTATGCAAACAATAAAAAGTAAAGAGATCTTCAACAGAAGAAAGGGAGTCGAGTGATAATAATTCTGTTAATGGATATTTGTAAGCAACGAGACTCCAATACTTGCGGACCAAAATAATTGTATTATTATTTACATTTTCCTTACTATTTTCTGGTGTTTGAGTGATTTCCATTTTTGTTTGCTCTGGGAATGAACAACCTTTCTCATTCCAGTCTAATCCTGTGATAATGTGACCTTTCAACTCTGCAAGCCCTGCCTATTCTAAATGTATACAGAGTTGAAAGGTCAGGTCATTGGAATGAGGACAGTTTTTCAGTCCAGTCACTTACAATTCTATTAGTCATGAGCTCACTAACTTGGTCGAGTTTCGGTCCATAAACACATAAATATATATATATATATATATATATATTATTATATATATATATAATATATATATATAATATTATATAGCAACAGAATTAAACCAGTATTCTATAGCAACAGAACCCAAACCACTCATAATGACTATGAACACCATAAATAGGAATAGAAATGAAAAAGAAAATTAAATGTACTTACTTTTTCTCTACCATTATCTAATACAGATTCACATGTCAGAAACCTACTTATTAAGAGATAATTATAAAGAAAATGTACCCTAAAATTAAAGTGTTTTGAAAAGTTAAACTAAATAAGGGGAGTGTTAAATAAGGAAACAGAAGTTAAATATTGATTGGAAATGTATTTATTAATCTTCATGCTCACATATTTTAGAACACTGGGCATTCAAAAATGAATCTTAAATGAATCTTTCTCTAAAAAGAAAAGTTACTGTAAAGAAGTTTCTGTAGCTCTTCTTGACTAAGAAGACATGTGAAAAGGAAAGGAGCTCTATTATTTTAGAACTGAATTATCTATTCCAGGTCAATCTGCAGTACCCGTTACATTAATTCTAACCAGCTAGAGTTTCTCGAGAAAGTTTGATTTGTCTCTAATACTTTCTGTAACGAAGTGTCTGCCCTTTTTTTTACAATTGAAATGATCTTTTTAATTAATGTAACACTGAGCTCTTTAATTCGGCAGAGGTGACCAAAATCAGGAAAAAGCCCAGAAAAAGCTTACAGTATTTTTAAAATATGTGACAACACTGACACCTTGTGGATATTTTTAAACATAGCATTTGTCCGGCTTAAATACTATCTGATAAATACTAGTTGTGTTGAACAGTTT
The DNA here is from genome assembly GCF_017654505.1 of Polyodon spathula. Lineage (NCBI taxonomy): Eukaryota > Metazoa > Chordata > Actinopteri > Acipenseriformes > Polyodontidae > Polyodon > Polyodon spathula. The sequence goes on from NC_054555.1 coordinate 12,614,754, forward strand.
TTCATGTTAATTGATAGCCCTAAGCAGGAAATAATCATTTCATTCATGTCTCTTCTGCTGCATTGAACTTGAAACTTGGCTCAGCAACCCTGCTTATAAATTTGTTTAAAATGAGCTAAGATTTTAAGATGTCCTCAATGTATTTTTATCTGACACAAAAACTCAGGTTATTTATCCCATAGAACTAATGTTAACCTTTATACATTTTACCATAGTAAAAGAACAGTCGAGCATAATAAAGCATAGGTAGGCATTTAAAGCTGAGAGCCAAATGGTAAAGCATATTAATAAATAAATAAATAAATAAAAACAAAACCATGGAAAATTAAAAAATAAGGGAAATGCATAATTTAAACACGGGAAAAGCATTAAGAAAAATTCTGTACAAAAACACAGCGGTAAACTTTTATAATAAAGCTAGATTGCCTAGAGAAGTTTCAAATACAATGCTGAAGAAAAAATAGTTAAGCATCAAACAATTTATTTTCTGTTATGTGGTCAACTATTATTTGACATTAGAATTTGCCCTAAATTATATTTTTAAAGACTATATTGAAAGGGTTTTAACTAGGTCCCCAAAGGAACTTTTAGCTGTAGGGAGAAAAGAGCCCTCTCTTTAAAACCTCCTTTTCCCAATGTGATTCAGTGACTCCCCCAAGCATGCTCCTGTACCTATCTTCAGCATTTACTACACACAACAAAATATAGGAAACACCTCCAAACAGATATCTTCAGGGCATACAGTGCTGCCCATAACAACCCTGTGATTTCCCCAAATACTCAAACAATCATTTAGCAGTCTGTATTCTTATGAGTGAATCACTTCATAGCATAGCCCTTCCACGACAATACATGTTTTTGTAGCATTATCCAAAATTAAAAAATGTAGAATAATATACTTCATAACGATATAATGACCTACACCTAGGTAATAACCTTCTTTGGATTGAACACAGCTTCAGGACGAATTGTCACAGTCTTCTGTTCAAGGATGGGGCATATCATTGGCCATAGTTTTCAACAAGCTCGTTTCAACAACTAGTCAAGGCCATCTTCAATGAAAACCAACATTTTAAGCATTTTCAGATCATATTGGACACTTTCATTTAAGGCCACCTTGTTCTGAATTTAGGGACTTTAAAAGTGGGTACTCGGTAGGACCTAAGTGCATCTGTGCAATTACAAGTAATCCTGTTGCATTATTTATCTCAAAGACTACAAACAGCAATGAAGCACCGTTCTGTTCTCCAAGCTTACCCAACATATCTGTAGGAATTAGGAATGCATCTCACAGAGCTCTGTGCTGTATTAGTGACCAAACGGCAACTGAAACACCTTTGAAGCATGTTCATGGTTCATTTTGACAGTACTCATTTCCAGATCATTTTTAGAGATGTGAACTGGGAGACAGAGGAGCTCTCAATCCTGTCACATCTACTAACAAGGCAACACATCCTCCCTGGTGCCCTATCATATACAACTGTGCCAGACATTGGGTAACACGTCCTCCCTGGTGCCTTATCATATACAACTGTGCCAGTCATTGGGCAACATGTCCTCCCTGGTGCCCTATCATATACAACTGTGTCAGTCATTGGGCAACATGTCTTTAAATTAAATTATAATTTATAGACTAAAATTCATACGTTGTTACAGAATTGGAATAAAAAAATAAATACTGCAATTAAATATCTTTATATCTGCAAGGCACTTTACATACAGATTTACGCATAGTACTGTTCACTATATACACAAGATGTTCCTCGCTTCTCACAACTACAGTATTGTCTACTATCTGAAATACAGTATACTCCACAAGAGCCAACTTGCTTTGTTGTAGCCAACAAGCTTTCGACAAATTTCGATGTTAGTTGTGACTGATCAGTTTTTGATTTCTTGAGTGATGCAAGGGAAAGATGAAATATTAAAAAGCAACAGCACTTGGAGTGCAGAGTGAGTCTTGTAAAACATCTATTTTCACTCAATAGTCAACATGACAAAAAAAAGGAAGGAGTGAGAACAGAAGGTGGTATTGTTGTTGTTGCTGGATCACCATTAAAGCCTACTGACAAACTTTAAACACTATTGTAGATGTATCCGACTGTGTAAAGAACCTTCACTCAATCTCTTTCCTCAACATATAAAAAAAGAATTATGTGAAAGATGTCATGTCTCGTAAGTGCAGTGGGTCTCCCATTAAAGAAAAAAAAATTGGGTACCATCCATAGTCAGAGAAGGAAATAAGACCCACTGCATAGCAGTTTGGTCCATTCCTGGTTTTATTATGAGCATGTTAGCCATACACTGTGGCTAATCAAGCTCCCAGTAAAACCTGGAATGCATTAGCAGTCGTATTTCCATCCCTGCTCTTAAATACAGTGTTGAATTTAGAAATACTAAAATAAAACTAAAAATCAATGACAAACATTTTGACTAGAAGTCTATGAAAAAAAGACATTGAAAAGACGTCTAAACTAAACATTGAATTTCAGTTTCTTTTTGCAGTTCTAAACATTTTGGGTACCACTTGAAGGACAGCTTTCCTTCATACGCGTGGGTCTCCGCCAGCCTGAATGAGTTAATATGTCTATTGCATCTTACTGTTTCCCATATACGTGACTGACAGAAGCCTGGAAAGGAGACCTAACTCTGAGCATTTTGGGATGTTCCATTCCTTTGTGACTTGCAAATAAACTGCAATTCGAGAAATGCACTGTGGTTGTATGTGTCTGACAACCAAGTTTACCCCAGAAGACCCTGACAAGAAGATAATGATCTCTTCTGGGATACCAAGATATTTGAGCCACAAAGATAATTGCATTACCACAGAGACAATAACCGTAGCAACACAATACAATATGATTATGACACTTAACCTGACCATTAACAAGTATTGTAGTGTCCCAATAGAGACTTGGAAGGTAGTGTATTAGTTCTCATTCTCTTCAGGATTCACTGTACATAAGTATGCAGGGAGAGATGTAAATGTTTATTCATATAAAATAACCTTCATATTACCTTGGAGATTCTCTTAGAACATCCACGGAGTATTATCCAAACATGTAATTGAGTTTTGTGCAAAATCCTCAGGATTTCGTTTCATTATGTGGCCTTGCTGGAAGCCTTGTACTGCAGCTGCACTGGATAAATAGCTTGACATTGACACTGTGCTGAACATGCAAATCAATGAGAAATCCCTTCATCACGTACCTTCCTGAGACAGGGTTTCACTGCAACACACAGAACATTCAATTATCCAAGTTTTACTTTTATAGTGTGCCAGAAACACAATGGTCCTTAAAGAATATTTAGCCCTTCTGTACCCAGTACATCTATCATCATTACCAGTGCTACCTACTTTACCACCTTAAAACTACCACATATTTATGCACAAAAATATGAAACACTGCATTGCGCAGCACACACTTTTGTGAATTATCCGATTTGTTTTTTTCTCATGAAAATGTAATTCCTGTAAAATTTAGAAGGTGCTTTTTCCTGAGCAAGTCAGTTAGACAGACATTCCATTTTTTGTGTCTCATTTAAAATGTGGACCCTTATGCAATTGTGTCTGGTGAACCTCATAGCTTTTTGATACATTACTGTATTAATCATCTTTTTAAATTGGTTGTACTGGCTTTGATGGTAGCCTCCTCTTTCATATTGGTTTTAGGGCTTATTCTCAAACTGTCAATTGTACCCATTTTAATCAATCAAGTAATTTGGAGATGATGAGGACCCTCTGTACTTGCACTGGTCTCCGTTATATAAATAACTGGTTCCATCTCTTTGTAGCTCTCTTGTTTTTTTTTTTTTGGTTTCTCCCCAATATGGGTGGAAACAGTGACATCATGTGGACAAAGAAAATATCACAGGCAAGGCTGGCCAGTTTGAAAGACAAACTATGTACAGTAGTTTAGTATATGAAGAAAAGGAACTGCAGCAGTGGGAGGTTATACACAACACCTTCTACCTTGATTACAACACAATGATTCTCAAACAACACAATTACATTTCTCGTATGGGTTTTGTATTATTCCTGAAACTTTTTTTTTTTTTTTTTTTTGGAAACATACAGAACTGATTTTACACTTAATTATAATTAGGCTTGCTGCTTCGATATAAAATCGGTAAAGCTTGTTAAACAACAAATTCCCAAAAAATAGGAGTTCAACAAAAAATTTATATAGGATATATATATATTTTTTTATTTTCTTACCAAAAGTAATAATTTAGAAATAATCTAATTTAGAAAGTTTGTGTAGTTTTTATATTTACTGCCTGCCCCGTCTCCTTTTGGGGTCGCTGTCAATCATCTCAGCGGTCCGTTAGTACTGTAGTTTCACTGTCATGTCATTTCACCCTGTTCGACTGATCTCGTTGACTGAAGCAGTGCTACAATGCTCTCATTCGCTTAAATGACTGTCAATCAACATGGCCTGCACCCACTGTGCACTTTCATTTGCCAGATACAACTCCTGTCTTTCAAAGTGCCTACTTTAAAATTATTAGGTTAAGGTGTAGGTAAGCCTTTGTTATTAGGTATACAGTGACAGTTACTAGTTTGATTTGAAAATGGGGCCCAAGAGGAAAACACTTAATGAATATTGTGCACAGGGCCAGATTAACCTTTTGTGGGCCTGGCGCCAAACATATTTGTGGGCCCCCATTTGTGGAACCATTGTTACAGACAGGAGATCGACACAGAAGCTGTCTGACACATCATGCTTTTGAGTGCCTGTGACAGAGATCGAATGGCACTTGGTGTTAGATCTCCTTCCCGACCTGAGAGTGTACTAGATAAAGGAGGCAGAATACCCTGGACTGAAAGGCATGACACTTTATTCCCGTGGGTAGGTGGAAGTCGGCCGGCTAGAAAAGAGACTGAGCTATGGTGCCCGAACTCAATGACCCAAACGGCAAACAGCGTGGCATCTGCGGATTGGAGAAGCAGATGCACTTGTTAACCAAGGGGTCATGAGCGAGTTATAAATCAATGAGAAAAGGGGTGTAGCAAAGTAATCTGTTCCTTTGTAAATGGTTAGAAAACAACCTAAAAGGTGTTCCTGCATTTAAAAGAAACTGAGTGTTCTGTTACTCTGTCTTGTAAACGTTGTTAATTTGTTTTGTGTTTTCAAGATTACTAGCACGATCCGAAGCTGCAACCGCAGGCCAACATTAAACCCGAACACCAGCTCGTCACTTTCCAGTAGGAACTGTCTTTCCATCACAAGCACTTAATTCACGCACCGTAGGAACTGTGTCTGTGTCTTTGTGTTTTGTCTGGGTGATAAAACTGCACTTTTGGTTGCGGGTCAAACGCGTGGGATTATACAAACTGAAGTGACACACGGCACTGTATCACTTCCATCATCTAATATTTACTTGTATTTGCCATAAAGCTCTGGACATTGTAAAACATTTCAATAAACAACCTTGCACCTGTTCATAATTGTCTGTGATTTGTACCTGCACTGCACTCACCTGTATCTACTCATCAGTTTGACACAGCGCCGCTTAAATGTTTTTTCATCGTTTTCTTAGTCACTAAAGTTCTACCTATATGCTTACTCTCCCGCTCTGCCTCTCACCCAGGACGACAACAGTAGAGCACAGGCAATATACGCTGGTGTAGTACGCTCCAAACACTCACGCAAAAAACACTCTGGCGAGTATTTTTAGTGTACATTCAAAACACTGTTAGTCACTTTCAAAACACTCTACTTCTACGTTCAATACAACACACTACGTACTTTCAAAACACTCTCAAGATCAAAACATTCTACAGTACATTAAGTTAAAAGCATTTACGTTGCTTTTTACAGCTATGGTATTAGATTTGTATTTTCTCCAAACATTTTTCAGCTACAGCGAACTGAATTAACCAACATAACAATTCACTAATAGAAACTGTAACTGTACAAACGTACTGCATATCAAAATATGGAGTTGAAATACAACCAAAAAAAATAATTAACTACATACACACATTAAAAGAAAAAACAGTACTACGTCCAGAAACACACACAAATACAGTAAGTTGGGATCTATGGTTAACCAATTACCTTCTTCTTTTGCGCCAAAAACATTTTCTCGGGGATTATAAATGTTTTCGATATACAAAAAATGTGTTCAATTGATAGTATAACAAATACTGATGTACATGCTGACAGAATGTGTCTTTTGTGGCAACCCTTTTTTGTTTATTCTGTACCTTGTGTTTGTACATTAGTGGGCCATCTGTAATGAAAAAACATTGGCACTGGCTCCGAAAATTGGCCTTTCTTCGACTATACCCTTTAGTGCATCTCAGTATTTCCCATTTGATAAATAACTGAACATTTCTTGAAAGTTGGGCTCTCCTTTTCCAGCAGGTCTACCCATCTTGTTGAAACTCTCTGCACGTGGTTGAATTGTGATGTTGCACATAATATCAACAATATGTTGCATTCTATTTAGTTAGATATTCAGTAAATAGCTCTAACACTTTGTCAGAATGACATTCATATTTAGTCTTGTTTAGACAAATTTAGATTAGCAGTATTACACACATTTTACAGATGTTTAAAAGAAAATATCTAGACTGCTAACAAAATACATTGATTAAATAAAACTAATAGGCTAAATATTAAATGTAGCTGTTTTTATTTATTTAAGTAGTTATTAAAAAATATGGTATGTACATATGTAGTCCCCTCCCATTTGGGGGGCTTGTAAATTGTTGTTTTGAAAATGTTTAATAACTGCATTTAGTTTTTATATTGTTGCTAAACTACAAAACGATTCTAGACTGTAATGCAGCCTGTTACAAAAATAACTACAATTCCCTGTGTGCTGCTGGGCTGAAATGCATGCTGGGAGAAAGTAAGTTCAAGAAGGAGAGAAAAGTTTGAGAGGGAACGAGAGAAGGAGAGGGAATCGACGAGAGGGAGTTGGTGACCTGTGAGGCGGCGTAGAGTACATTGCGTTAGCATTCCAGATTCAAGACCAATTCAATACCTCAACATAATTAAATAAATAAATAAAAAGTAAAACGACGAGCTGGAGACTGCGTTTTGGCTCGGTTGGAAATTGGCTGAAAATCTAAAACAGAGTTTAATTCAGTTTGTACCCTCTGCTACTTGGAGACCAGACTGGCACTGTGACTGCTGAAGTTGTGTGGGAATCTGATCCACACAGACCAGAGTTGGACGTACTGCCATTTTCTGTAAAACAATGTTGGAGGCGGCTTATATCAATTCCCTGGCAATAGCTCTGGTGGACATCCCTGCAGTAGGTAAGCCAATTGCACACTTCAAAACTTGAGACATCTGTGGCATTGTGTTGTGTGACAAAACTGCACATTTTAGAGTGGCCTTTTATTGTCCCCAGCACAAGGTGCGCCTGTGTAATGATCATGCTGTTTAATCAGCTTCTTGATATGTCACACCTGTCAGGTGGATGGATTATCTTGGCAAAGGAGAAATGCTCACTAACAGGGATGTAAACAAATTTGTGCACAAAATTTGAGAGAAATAAGCTTTTTGTGCGTGTAGAATATTTCTGGTATCTTTTATTTCAACTCATGAAACATGGGACCAACACTTTACATGTTGCGTTTATGTTTTTGATCAGTGTATTTTAATTCAAAGTATGCTTAGTTTATATTTATTTTATAGTTTATTGTAACTCCATCCTGAATTATCATTATTATTGCACTGCTGGGTTTCAAAAAATTAGGTTCCCTGGAGAGCATCCCTCGGCATCCTGGTAGGTGTGAACAGTCTTTCCAGGGCGAGGCATCGCGTTGTTAAGAATCAAATCAAACCAAATAGGAGAAATAACCTGGTACCACTAACTCAGGAAACATCTTCTGGTACCCCCGGTATATTCCATTTGTGCTGAAGATAGGTACATATTCAATTGGATAGCTCGGGTAAGGGTTACACATATTAATATGAAACAGTTCTTTGATTTGATTGTGCTATGCGGGAGTGTTTTCGACGTACGTAGCTATAGTGTTTCAGGCTTGAAAGGGAGTTTTTTTAATTCAAAGTGCAGCAGAATGTTTTGAATGTACGTTCATGTCACTCTCCTAAAGTTATCAGCGTCAGTCACTCCCTTTATCCAGACTGGTTTTCCGTCCTTTTTCTCTCGCTTCCCTCAGCGGATGCTCCAGTAGGGGAATACAACAGTAGATAAAAAGTCTATAGCGATCGTCACCTTCCCCCCCTCATAGAGAGCCTGCCGCACTTATATACTGCCCGTGCCACCTCTCACTTCTGAGAATCCATTGGCAGAGACCTCTCGGTAGCCTTCGCCTCCTCCCAAATCAGCGCTCCCATACCTGTCCATCACAGAGGTCCTGCGAGGATCTTAAAAGGGTCCTCCAGTCCTCCCAGGTCATAACAATATAAAACACACATTTTCTATTGAAATGTATCGCAATGTGTACACAAACATATTTAGGTCATTATGGGCCCCTTCCGAATGTGGGCCCGGCACCGTGGCACAAATTGTAAACCCGGCCCTGACTGCATAATACCCTGACCGATGTTTGAAGTCTCCACGGCAGGACCAAGCAGGCCCGACTGCCTTATCTTCCAGTGACTAAGTGTCTCTCATCTCTTAGCTCAAAACAAATAGTGACCATAGATCTGAAGAAAACAGTGTGTGGTCCAGTGGTTAAAGTAAAGGGTTTGGTTCAAATCCTGGCTCACTCACTGACTCACTGCGCGACCTTGAGCAAGCCACTTAACCTCCTCTTTCGGGTGAGATGTTGCTGTAAGCGACTTTGCAGCTGATGCATAGTTCACACACCCTAGTCTCTAAATCACTTTGGATAAAGGTGTCTGCTAAATAAATAATAATAATAATAATAATAATAATAATAATAATAATAATAATAAATAATAATAAAAAAACCTGTCCAGTTAGCTTTTGGTTTTTACCACAGATGGGTAGAAAAACTTAATGAATACAAGTGTTTTTACTTAATTTTGAAATGTACTGTTTATTAATTAGTAATATGGTTTACTCATCAACGAAAAAATATTGAGAGGCGTATGGTTCACAGATAAAGATTTGTAACAGCTGGGACTCTCCACACACGCAATACAGAGCCGTGTGTTTGAACAGGACATCTCCCTTGCACTGTAACACTCTCCACGCTGATAAATTTCACCCAGTTTTCACCACTTTGAAAATGGCCATTTCAAATGTCCCCGTTCCACCTCACTTACATTTCAGAAAAACTGTAGAAAAAAAGTACCAAGCCAAATATATCTTTTCACCCACTGAACTGAAGCAATGGATGTTGCCAAGCAACTGGAAGCAGAGGCCCAGCCTGGAAAGTCACTACCAGACCAATAGAGGTCACTAACTCAGTGAATTTTACTCTCCAATCCCACTGTCCCACCCATATACCAGCGCTCGTAGTTAATTAACCATGAGATGTGAGTTTTAACAGCACCATCTATACGCATGCTTCTGTACCAGGAACAAAATGCAATGCTCTTTGTCAGCTAGACTGAATGTCTGGATATACCACTAGCCACTTTGCCAGCCTTGTACAGTATATTAATCTTTAAGAGACAGACAGAGGTGAATAAATATGTACTTCAAAATAAATGCTGATGTGAAAAATCCACGAGATGCCCGAGCAAGGTGACTGCAGCAGAAGTAAATGCAGCACAGACTCAATTAACAAGAGACACTCTGAAAGGAATATTTTGCAAGATTGCTTAACACTGGGGCAAACAGTTTTAGAAGCAGACAGCTGGGATACAGATGGCTCTTTTTTTCAATTTTCAGATTGAACATGGGGAGCAACAAAAGTCAGTTGTTTGGGGCATTTGAAACCGCAATAGGATAAGCTGTGTGTTAAATCTTTCTGTTAGATAAGGAGATTTGAGACTGATGAAGCTACATAATAAAAACAAATTGGCTCAGATAAGAAGAAATTCCCTGAAAAGTTATCATCCCTTCCAAGTAAGAGTCTGGTCTATCCATCAGTTGTACACCACATTCAATTTGGATTACACAGATCTTTAAAAAGGTTTAAAAGCTGCACTTTGCACAATATGCACATTGTGTTCTAGCCTGTCATTAATAAATACAGCTTGCTGTTTTTTTATTGAATTTTGAATTGTGTGGATCTGTTCTGTGGCGTGTTACCTTTTCTGTACTATAACATACGATTCCTGGGTAATTGTTTTGGCTTTTCTTAAGTTTTGTCACTTTGGCATGTGGGTATACAGTACTATTTAACAGCTCTAAATGTATTGCAATCACTCTGGGTTCTTGCTTCATTATTGGGTTTTCATTTATGTCTAAATCTGCACTTACCAGGCTTTGAACCTCAGTGCCAGGACAGTCCTCCTCATTCCATTCAAATCATGTGAACAGATCTCTCAACTATGCTAGCCCACACAATCCTTATATACATGTAGTTTGTGGTGCTGGAAATGTTGAAGGATCACATTGTCACATGATCTTAATGTTATGAGGATGGCTGATCAGTCTGGGCACTTGTGCAATTCTCTAGACTAGATCAAAGCAAGCTGAAAGCCATGTACAGTAACTTAAAAGAAAATGACAACTCGGTATTAGAGTAACATAAATATGCTAGCTCCTTTGACTTTTTCAGGAGCTCACAAAAACAAATCACTCACTACCTTTTAGAGTACTGTGAGAGGGGAGGGATCTGGACTGGCCGTTGATTGCATTGCGTGAGTTGTGGGGGGTTCAGGTACCCCGTATGTTCCAACGCTGTCAGGCAATGTCTGGTTGACAGGAATCAGCTGTGAGGAATTTGGCTGATGTTCTGTCATTGGCTGGGAGGTGGGACTGTATGGTGGAGTGTGACTTCACAGCAGAATCCTGACCCAAAAAGGGGAAACTAGAAACTCTGGAGCAGCGAGTCAGAGACAGCGCGGCAGGTCCAGCGTGAGACCCACAGAAAGATGGTGCAACCAGTGATTTTATTGTTCGACTATCTAAGATAGTTAGCGTAGCGGGACTGAGCTGTCCCACAGTACACAGGAGAGGGTGTAAAGCAGTGCCTGATTCTCAGGGCTTCCACTGCTAGAGGGAGCAACGAGCCGCGGTTAAAAACCTGCATCCTTTATTTTGCAGTTTTTCCTTAGTCTTTTGTTTTCCTTTTTCTTTTTGCCTTCTTATTCGTTTTGGTTGTCACACCTGCGTGTGTGTTATCTGGAGACGTGGCACAATACCATTGCTGGTAGAGTGCCCCGAACTATCATAGAAGCATCTGCCAACTGAGTGTAGACTAATAAATCTAGGCGCCTGTGCCAGCATTTCATCATTGAACTTTGTGTCTGTCTTGTGTTTTTCCACACCCTTTTTACACGTGGTGGTAGCTGTGGGATAACTGGCATTGCCAAGACACAGCAATGCCCATTGAAAAAATAAATAAATAAATAAAATAAACATAATGGATGCAATACAGTTTGTCGAGATGATGGCCCTTCTGTGCCAGACACTGACAGCGGCAGTGCAGGGAAGGACTGGGGCTGCTTCCAGATGGCAAAAGCCTACTAAAATGACAGATGAGGATTGCCCGGAGGTATACCTCCAACTAGTTTAAGGCTTTGGCGGAGGCCAATCAGTGGCCTCAGGATCGGTGGGTGAGCTACCTTGTCCACAGAAGAGATGAGGGTTTATGCAACTCTTAAGGCGACTGTCCTCAACTGGGTGGGAGCCACGCCTGAAGGATACCGTCGGAGACTCCGGGATGGGGATGTTAGGCGAAACCGAACATTCCCGCACCCTGGCCTACCATCTCCGTGATTACACCGTGGGATGACTGGATCCCGGCAGCAGTTTTTGGAGGCTTTGGGACCGGTTCTGTGACTGTGGGTATGGAGACAGGGACCAGGAACCCTGAACGAAGCGGCCACTATGGCCGAGAAATACCAGACGACTGAACGCGCTCCCAACACTGCACCCTACAAGTCTACCGCCTCAGCACCACCGACCCGCATCACCCCTGAGAGGGTGAAGGGACTGGGGGGGGGCGGGACGGCAGCCATTTAGATGGGCTGTGGCTGCAGGAGCTTCCATTCAGGAAACTGGGACAGGGTGGGCTGTCCCACGGCCGATCGCAGTGTCGGGCCGGGGTCTCAGACGGCCACTGCATCTTCAGGGCCCTTTGTTTGCTCCAGTGTTGCAACCTCCGGCAGAGGCTTCAGGGAGAGAAAGCAGCCAACCGAGGTGTTGGGCATGCCACGACCTGGGTCATCTGGCTTGCGACTGCCCTGCCCTGGAGTGTGACCTCGCCGGGCCAGGTAAGCATGATCCATTACCTCAGTCACTTCAGCAAATGAGTTTTGTACTTCCTGTGACTTCTTGGATTCAGGGTGTCGTCAGTCCATAATCCAAGAAGGGTTGATCTCACTGGGGCATAAGTCATTGTCAGGACAGGTTAACATTAAATGTATGCATGGGGATATTAGCACCTACCCTAAAGTTTGGATAAAACTACAAATTGGTACTGTAATGACGCGCATACAGATATGCTTGGTTCCTCAGTTGCCACAACCCATCATTCTGGGGCGGGACTGCCAGCAGTTCAATGCTTGGGTAGGTGCTGTGGTTGCCCCGCCTTCCCCACTGGAAAAAAAGAGGAAGTAATTGGAGAAATCTTTCCCTTTAGCGACCCTGCCTGGTTTTGTCATAGGTTTAAACCCTGAAAAACAAAAAGGGAAAGCCGGGCCGCTAAGAATGAGAGCTGGCAATGGAGTCCAGTCATGTTCAGGTGGGGGTGGTTGGTGAATGATCTGGAGGGGGAGTTGAAGGAGCCTGCACAGGAGCCTGGTCCTTCCACCTCCGCTTGGGACTGACCTGACCCCGGAAACCATGGGAGCTGATTTTTTAGCTCGTTCTTGTGACCTTTGACTTGAGCAAGGAGGTGACAAGACGCTGGGACGGCTATTTGATCAAGCGGCTATGGTTAATAGTTGGGTGGTTGAGCCTGGTCGTGTCGCCACGTACCCACACTTTGACCGTGACCTTCTGTATCGGGTTGAAAAATTGCACCAGACCAGGGAGGTGCATGTCCAGCTGCTTGTCCCTAAACCCCTTAGGGACAATTTGTTGCATCTGGCTCACTGTTCCCCTGTCTAGTCACTTGGGTAGGGACAAAAATAAAGAAAGGCTTGAGGCACAGTTCAATTGGCTGGGGCTGGATGGTGACGTGAGGTGGTTTTGTGAGCAGTGCCCAGAATGTCAACGTGACAGTCCCAGAGCCGTGCCACGAGCCCACCTTGTGCCGTTACCACTTGTGGAAGCTCCATTTGAGCATATTGGGGTGGATATAGTCGGGCCGCTGGAGTGAAGTGCGTCGGGATACACGCACCTGTTGGTTATTTTGAGAGGCCATACCACTTCACTCTGCTTTGTTAAAGTTTTCTCCCAGGTGGGGATTCCGTTAGTAATGCTGACCGACCAAGGAATCAATTTTATGTCACGGCTGGTCTGCAACACATGCAAAGTTTTGGGGATTAAAGTACTTTCCCTCAGTCTGATGGTCTGGTGGAACGCTTTAATAAAACAATAAAAAGCATGATGCAGAGATTTATTGAAAGTGATGTGCGCAATGTGCGTGATTCCTTCCCTGCTCTTTGCGATTAAAGAGGTACCTCAGGCTTCCACGGGGTTCTCCCCATCTGCAGCAGGCACAACACAGACAGGAGACCAATCACAATAGAGGGGCCCGCTTGCGTACATTTCAGCCGGGGGATAAAGTGCTTCTATTATTACCGAGCTCTGAGTATAAACTCCTGGCAAAGTGGCAAGGACCCTTTGAGGTTACACGCTGGGTTGGAAATGTGGATTACGATATCTGCCAGCAGGGACGGAGTAGGGAAAAACACATTTATCAAGTGAACCTCCTGAAACCTGGGTACAACAGGAAACGCTGTTAGCAACACTGACAGATGAGGTCACAGATTTGGGACCTGATCTTTCTGTTTTGGTGAGGATGGGGTCGGTTCAGGTTGGAGACAACCTGACACCAAGACAGAAATGTGAGGTTCACATCTGGTGGCTGCTTTTCCTGATGTGTTCTCTCCAGTCCCGGGGCAGACTCAAGTATTTTTTAATGGACTGGTGGTGCCATTCTGAGGGGGAGGGTATGTGAGAAGGGAGGGATCTGGACTGGCCATTGGTCGCATTGTGTGAGTTGTGCGGGGTTCAGGAATTTGGCTGATGTTCTGTCATTGGCTGGGGGGTGGGACTATACGGGGTGTATGACTGAATAAAAAGGCACTGTTTTGTATCCTCTCTGGCTCATGCAGGAAGTACAGTGGAGTGTGACTTCACGGCAGAATCCTGACCCAAAAAGGGGAAACTAGAAACTCTGGAGCAGCAAGTCAGAGAGACAGCGCGGCAGCTCCAGCATGAGACCCACAGACCGATGGTGCAACCAGTGGTTTTATTGTTTGACTATCTAAGATAGTTAGCGTAGCGGGACTGAGCCATCCCACAGTATTCAGGAGAGGGTGTAAAGCAGTGCCTGATTCTCAGGGCTTCCTCCGCTAGCGGGAGCAACGAGACGTGGTTAAAAACCTGCACCCTTTTATTTTGTACTTTTTCCTTAAAGTCTTTTGTTTACATCACCGCACCCTAGCCTACCGACTCTGAACTGTACCAAAGTGACAGCTACAGGTCCATTTACATGATGTCCTGCTGTGACTGCAGTGCTAGATGATGAAAGAGAATATCTGAACATGGTGGATATTTTACAGTACCACTGTCAGTTAATAACACATGTAAAAGCTCTGGCACACAGAACTATGAAAAAGCAATTGTCTGAAACTGTGTAGCAGAAAGAAAGAAAGAAAGAAAGAAAGAAAGAAAGAAAGAAAGAGCAAGTGAGCAATTGGCAAATTAGAGCTACTTGGAAAACCACATATGGGATTGTGTAAATTGATTTTCAGATATACTGTATTTTCACTTAAAATATTCAAGGTAGCAAATTGAGGCCTTACAATGATATAAAATAATTCCACAATTATATATCACTCACCTAAGTAAATCAATTTCCTGGGGGCTAGATTGGCAGTTTCTCCTGCTATGAATTGCAGTTTCATAATGAACATTATACCTACAAACATTGCTGTTTCGCCACAGCATGCTACAATCAATGGAAATGGGTGGCTTCAAATTGGGATTTTTTTTTTAATAAAAACATCATGGACTTACTTGGCCTATACAGGCCCTATCAAACTACAGAACGGTACTTAAACAAAATAAATAAATGTACTGCAAGTAAATGGTGATGTTGTACTGAAAGATGTAATAATATAATGCTGTATTCTATGTAGAATAAAACTGAAAAAAAAAAAACTGGTTTATTTAAAGATGGTCCAATGCAATGTTTTCTTTATTCAAAAGGCACTTTGGAAACAAGACAATTGGTGATTAAAGCCAAGGAGGTTGCTCATTAAGAATTTGGGAGGTCTTGGATACAGATGCGCCTACTATCAGCTTTTATACCAATCATTTGGGAAACAACCAGCTTGAACAAGTGTACGCTGAATATGGCAGTTGTCTAGGGTTTTGTCCTCAGTACTATAGTTGTTGACCTGTCTGCGAGGAAACACAAACAAATACAAAATTAGCAATACTGTATTACGGAAACAATGTTGCACACTACATTTGTAAAGACAGCGATGTTCCACGCAACTTCATTTGTTTAACTTGGTAAAACATACATACAACAGTGCAGGGGTAGCTTACAAAGTTAAATGCTAACAAACACTGTTTAAAGGGTACCTGTAGTGCTAGTGAATATAGAATCATTTCAATAGAAAACATGAAAACTTCTGACACAATTTAAAGCCCCTGCTCGGACCATTTACGACATAAAAGCATTAAAACAACATTAAGTTTCTATGCTTTGATCTCTCGAGATCTCTCATGTGGCCCACATGATATGACTTCAGGTCATTGATTTCCCTATTTCTGAACACTGCTAGTCTATCGCTGCAACTAACATTAGGTTATTACCTTAACCCTGGTTCCCTGATAAAGAAAGACAACCATTACCGAATGGGAAGAGCCTCTCTGACCGGTCAATCACTGAGTATAGATAAAAAAGCTGCCCTATCAGATCCCTGCTGTGAGGGGGAAGTCCCTCCCACCTCCTGCTGTAGAGGGACTCCTCACAGTAATATATCGCCATTTTCTTTCGAAAACAGAGGTCAGCTGGGGACACGACCTCGAAGGTTATTGGTTGTCATTCTTTTTCTGGAAACCAGGGTTATGTTAATACCCTAATGTTCCCTTTCAATTGAATAACAACCACTACTGAATTGGAAGCTGTACCAAAGCTGTTGTGGCTCCAGATTACTGACAGCACAGCCACTGTGATAGCCTCAGAGCCCATATGACACCCTGCAACACCTTAGAGCCCAGAGAAGGTCTCGCTCAGTTTACAACATCAAGGCAGTAAAATCGTGCAAATGTCTGACTACCTGTCCATGTTGCAGCATTGCATAACTCATCCAAGAAGGCACCATGAAGGAAAGCCCACGAAGTTGCCTGGCCCCTGGTAGAATGGGCTGTAATGTCCCCCGGGAATGGGGAGTCCATCTGTTCATACACCAAGCATATCGCATCTGTCACCCAGTGCGCTAGACGTTGCTTCGATAGGGCCTAAGCTCTAGAGCGGGACCCATAGCAGACAAACGGCTGGTTGGACTGTCTCCAGGACACTGTCCTATCCAGGTAACAGTGCAGAGCCCGAACTGGGCATAGTGTGTGCTGCCTACGGTCCTCCTTTGACTCGTGCAGGGGAGGTTTGAAAGTTTCCAAAACCACTGGTTGGTTAATATGGAATGAGGATACCACCTTTGGCAAAAAGGATGGATTTGTTCTTAATTTACCCACAAGTCATTTCCAGTGAAAGCCATGCATGTGTCATCAATGGACAGCGCATGAAGCTCACTTACTCATCTGGCAGACGTAATGGCTATTTAAAAAGCCACCTTCAATGAAACAGGGCACAGTTCTGCTGACACCGTGGGCTCAAATGGGGGACCCATAAGGACCCGCAGTATCAGTTCTAGATCCCACTTGGGGACCATACTTTTTTTGGGAGGACAAGGCCTCCGAGCACCTTTAAGAAATTGCACTGCCAGGAATTGTGGGACACAATTGTGGGAGTCGGTTTTGTCATGGCACAGTGATATTGCTGCCAGGTATACCTTCTAAGTGGACGCTGATTTTCCTGCGTCAAACAAGTGTTGTAAGAAGGTTAATATCGTCTCAATAGGGCAAGTCACAGAATCATAACTTTCGGCAAGGCACCAGTCTTGGAAAACTTTCCATTTATACGAGTACTGGGCTCTAGTGCTCAGCGCCCTAGCAGACTGTAGTGTTTCTACTATCGCATCTGGCAAATCTCGTCTGAATAGACGGCTACGTTTAATGGCCAGGCCCAGAGTTGGAGCTGGGCTGGGTTCTGGTGCCATAATAACCCTTCCGCTTGACTCAGGAGGTCCTTGCACAGTGGGAGCTGCCACAGCTGACCCGACAACATGTTGGAGAGGAGAGCAAACCAGGGGCTTCTCGGCCATCTGGGTGCAACCAGCAAAACCTGTGCTCTCTCCACCCTGATCCTCTCTAGTGTCAGGGGTAATAATGGTAGTGGAAGGAATGCATACAAGAGCCCCTGTGGCCAGGGGTGGGCTAGCGTGTCTACTCCCAGGTGGCCCCCGTCTCTCTCCATGGAGAACCATAGGGGGCAATGAGTGGACTCGGCTGTGGCAAAGAGGTCGACTCGTGCAGTACAAAACCTTTTCCAAATCTTTTTCACCACTTGAGGATGCAGTCTCCATTCCGAGAGGGCATAGCTTGGACTTACCAAGCGTACAACATTTTTCTGTTGAAGATTGGCGATCTTCTATTGAAGGAGTATCACTTTCGCTGGTTTGACGGTGGTGAGGAGCACACCCTTGAAGGGTGGTGGACCTATGCGAAATTGTAGAGCGTATCCATGTCTCACGGTCACTGCCATTGGACAGTCCAGTTGTGGGGGGTTTGGTGGCAGCCGGGGCCCATCAGGGCCGGTCTCCCTTGGGCTTGGGAGGGGGAAGGTCTTTCTTAGGCCCCGGCCTCAGTCTCTAGCCTGGCAGTGGTCTCTTGCCGCTGGCTCTGCCTCTGCCAGCTTGTTTGCTCTGGGGTGGAGGGCGGTGTTCAGGCTCTTTTGCCCTAGCAGGCTGTGAATGCCACTTTAGGCGCTGACAGTAAGCCGGAAGGTGCAAGAATTTGGAGGCAACCTCCGTGGCCTTGTGGGATCCAAAATGTCTGCCCCGGTGTAATGGGGGCATCCAGTAACGCCACCCTCTCTTGCATCAGCCACCATCGCCGCCAGCGACCTCCTTACTCCTAACTCCCTATTAAGTCAGTCATCGCCTTTGCCACCGCCTGGAGCTCCCCTATGTCTGCCTCTGTGGATCTTTCCTGCAGCCTCTCTGCTAACTGGGTCTCGTAAAGCACCAGTGTAGCCATGGCGTTCACTGCTCTAAATGACAGCGCTGCCGATGCGTACGCTTTCCTTCGCAAGGCATCCGTTCTCCTGCAAGGCTTAGACGGACAGGTTGGGTCCTTATCACCCTCGGTGAAGGTGCAACCTTGCACCAATACTGCTGTTCTGGAGGCTGAGGGTGCAGATGCTGGGTTGTTCAAGGAGGAGCTCACCAATTCCAGGAAGTCCCGACACAAAGGGAGGGCTTGCTGTGGTTGCCCTTTTTCTGGAGGAAGCAGTTCCCCTTTCCCTCCTGTTCTGCTGGCCAGGAATCGTCTGTGGCTGCAGCTGCATGCTGCATTAGTGCCCGGAACTCTTCCCTTTGCGACACATGCAGCAGGGGCGGTAAGGAGCCCTCCGCTGTGGCCTGCCCAATGGAATTGGCTGGGTCCGAGACATCTGATCTCGACTCTGTGAAAGACAGCTCATCTGGGCTAGGAGGTGTAGGTAGTGGGGATGGGGAACGAGACTGTGGAAGTTGGGGCTGCAGTGGTAGGGGGCAGTCTGCCCTGCGATTTTAATAGGGTCTCTAGCATGGTCTGCTATGCCTTTACAGTCTTCTCTAGCTCTCCAAAGCGCCGGTCAGCTGAGCTTGGGAGCCTTTGAGGCAACTCAATGGGGATCGTCTGCGCCTGCGTGGAAAATGGGAGCGGTGCCTGCATGGTGACCTCCTGTCCCCTGGTGAGCGTCCCCTTGAGCTTTACCGCCTTGGCGGTGACCATCTTGCCTCCCCTGAGAGGTGTCTGCATCTCTGTACTGGTGGTGGGGAAGGGGAGGGTTACCCAGGTGTGTGGGAGAGCTCTATGGTCATTGTAGCAGGGGGGGTCCTAGAGGACCTCTGTGGAGGGCCTTGGACCACTGACCTCATTCTCCCTTGGCTCAGGGAGAGTGACTGCTGGGGATAGGGCTGCTCTCCTGCGCTTAGTTCGGTTTTAGAGAACTTTCTGCACGGAAAGCAGTCCAGCTCACCTGCCAGTGCTTTGGTTGCATGGGCTGACCTTAAGCATCTGATGCAGGACTGGTGCTCATCCTGCCTGGGAAGCTTTGCCACGCACTGGTCGAACTGGTCGCACTGGTGGAAACCAGCGGAGGACCCAGTCGACTGCACTGACATGGCATCGTAGGCAGTCGGTGCCGGGCTGTAGACGGCTCCGAAGCTAGTCACCAGTGCCGAGTCAATCGGTGCCGGGATCACCATCGAGGAGAGTGCTGTCGGTGCCAAACAGTTGGTGCCGACTCAGTCCGCGTGGTCACCGAGGGCAAGCGCAGCCATGCTAGGAGAGCCCGAGGCCTGAGAGGGGCGCTAGGCCGGAGCTGTTTTTTTTTTTTTTCAGTCACTGTGGCTGTTATTTGGGCATAGAGGACGACGCCATGAGCCCGCAGGGTATTCTTATAGCACCAGAACAGCTTTCAACACAGTATCTGGAAACTACATGAAGCCTTGTGCAGGGGAAAAAGAGAGTAATGGCCACTTACCAATCACCCGAGAGGGGTCACAACCAGCTCTAGTCAGTAAACTGACGTGAAAATAAGGTAGCAGCACTCTCAAGAACGCTCGGAAGTGTGATTACATAAGAACATAAGATCATAAGAAAGTTTACAAAAGAGAGGAGGCCATTCAGTCCATCTTGCTCATTTGGTTGTAAGTGGCTAATTGATCCCAGAATCTCATCAAGCAGCTTCTTGAAGGATCCCAGGGTGTCAGCTTCAACAACATTACTGGGGAGCTGATTCCAGACCCTCACAGATTATCTGTGTAAAAAAGTGCCTCCTATTTTCTGTTCTGAATGCCCCTTTGTCAAATCTCCATTTGTGACCCCTGGTCCTTGTTTCTTTTTTCAGGTTGAAAAAGTCCCTTGGGTCGATATTGTCAATACCTTTTAGAATTTTGATTGCTTAAATTAGGTCGCCGAGTAGTCTTCTTTGTTCATTTGACATGCCTTTTAAACCTGGAATAATTCTGGTCGCTCTTCTTTGCACTCTTTCTAGAGCAGCAATATCCTTTTTGTAGTGAGGTGACCAGAACTGCACACAATATTCAAAATGAGGTCTTACTAATGCATTGTACAGTTTTAACATTACTTCCCTTGATTTAAATTCAACACTTTTCACAATTTATCCGAGCATCTTGTTGGCCTTTTTTATAGCTTCCCCACATTGTCTAGATGAAGACATTTCTGAGTCAACAAAAACTCCTAGGTCTTTTTCATAGAGTCCTTCTTTAATTTCATTATCTCCCATATGATATTTATAATGCACATTTTTATTTCCTGCATGCAGTACTACACTTTTCTCTATTAAATGTAATTTGCTATGTGTCTGCCCAGTTCTGAATCTTGTCTAGATCATTTTAAATGACCTTTGCTGCTGCAACAGTGTTTGCCACTCCTCCTATTTTTGTGTCATCTCCGAATTTAACAAGTTTGTTTACTATACCAGAATCTAAATCATTAATGTAGATTAGGAATAGCAGAGGACTCCACTGGTTACCACACTCCATTCTGAGGTTTCTCCTCTAATCAGTACTTTCTGTTTTCTACATGTTAACCACTCCCTATCCATGTACATGTGTTTCCTTGAATCCCTACTGTGTTCAGTTTGAGAATTAATCTTTTATGCGGGACTTTGTCAAAAGCTTTCTGGAAATCTAAATAAACCATGTCATATGTTTTGCAATTATCCATTATCGATGTTGCATCCTCAAAAAAATCAAGCAGGTTAGTTAGATACGAGCTCCCTTTCCTAAAACCATTTTGACTGTCTCCCAGGATACTGTTACCATATAGATAATTTTCCATTTTGGATCTTATTATAGTTTCCATAAGTTTGCATATAATAGAAGTCAGGCTTATTGGTCTGTAGTTACCTGGTTCAGCTTTGTTTCCCTTTTTGTGGATCGGTATTACGTTTGCAATTTTCTAGTCTGTCAGTACAACCCCTGTGTCAAGAGACTGTTGCATGATCTTGGTTAGCGGTTTGTACTCTGAATCCACTACCTGATCGAGATCGTATATATATATATATATATATATATATATATATATATATATATATATATATATATATATACACACACACAGTGCCTTGCAAAAGTATTCAGACCCCTGACCAATTCTCTCATATTACTGAATTACAAATGGTACATTGAAATTTCGTTCTGTTCGATATTTTATTTTAAAACACTTAAACTCAAAAACAATTATTGTAAGGTGACATTGGTTTTATGTTGGGAAATATTTTTAAGAAAAATAAAAAACTGAAATATCTTGCTTGCATAAGTATTCAACCCCCACACATTAATATTTGGTAGAGCCACCTTTCGCTGCAATAACAGCTTTAAGTCTTTTGGGGTAAGTATGTACCAGCTTTGCACACAGTGTCGGAGTGATTTTGGCCCATTCTTCTTGGCAGATTTGCTCCAGGTTGTTCAGGTTGGTTGGACGATGCTTGTGGACCGCAATTTTCAAATAGTGCCACAGATTCTCAATGGGATTGAGATCAGGACTTTGACTGGGCCACTGTAGGACATTCACCTTTTTGTTCTTGAGCCACTCCAATGTTGCTTTGGCCTTGTGCTTGGGATCATTGTCCTGCTGAAAGGTGAATTTCCTCCCAAGCTTCAGTTTTTTAGCAGACTGAAGCAGATTCTCTTGCAGTATTTTCCTGTATTTTGCTTCATCCATTCTTCCTTCAATTGTAACAAGATGCCCAGTCCCTGCTGATGAGAAGCATCCCCACAGCATGATGCTGCCACCACCATACTTCACTGTAGGGATGGTGTGTCTTGAGGCATGGACAGTGTTAGGTTTGCGCCACACCTAGCACTTTGAGTTTTGGCCAAAAAGCTCTATCTTGGTCTCATCTGACCACAAAACCTCTTCCCACATCGCAGCTGGGTCACTCTCATGCTTTCTGGCAAACTCCAGACGTGCTTTCAGATGGTACTTTTTGAGTAATGGCTTCTTTCTTGCCACCCTCCCATACAGGCCAGTGTTATGCAGAGCTCTTGATATGGTTGACTGGTGCACCATTACTCCACTCCCAGCCACTGAACTCTGTAGCTCCTTCAAAGTGATTGTTGGCCTCTCTGTGGCTTCTCTCACAAGTCTCCTTGTTTGAGCGCTGAGTTTTGAGGGACGGCCTTTTCTTGGCAGTGCCTGGGTGGTGTGATGCAGCTTCCACTTCCTGATTATTGATCCAACTGTGCTCACTGGGATATCCAAACACTTGGATATTATTTTGTACCCTTTCCCTAATCTATGCATTTGTATTACTTTATCTCTAACTTCTGTAGAATGCTCTTTGGTCTTCATTTTCCTTCAGATTCACAGCCTTACCAATGATCCTTCAACAGTGGGGTTTTTATCCAGAAAATGCGACAGCAACTTTAATGGTTCACAGGTGGAGGCCAATGGCTAGGTAACTGTGTACTTGTTAGGGCAATTTCTTTCATCGGTGCAAACTGTGAGCTTCCACAACACAGGGGTTAAATACTTATGCATGCAAGATATTTCAGTTTTTTATTTTTCTTAAAAATATTTCCCAACATAAAACCAATGTCACCTTACAATAATTGATTCTGAGTTTCAGTGTTTAAAAATAAAATATCAAACAGAACGAAATTTCAATGTACCATTTGTAATTCGGTAATATGAGAGAATTGGTCAGGGGTCTGAATACTTTTGCAAGGCACTGTATATATATATATATATATATATATATATATATCTATATATATAATATATATTATAAGTGAATTAACTTAGAAGCTATTTTTATTTCGATATAGATTACACTATTGTTATTCTGATATTATTTAAGTACATATTTCAATACTAAGACAATGTATATATATAATATATATATATATATATATATATATAGATATTATATATATATATTAATTAAAAGCAAACATTTAATAAACACAAGTTAAACAAAAAAAAAAAGAAAAGATTTAAACAGAAGGCTGGAGAGCTGCCGGATGGCAGAGCGCAGCCAGTGCTCTGAACCTGTGCAGACAGGGAGACTGCGCGCTCCAGACGGGGCGTCAGTCCCTCCCAATGCAGAGGAAGAGAACACAGCAGAGGAATCTCAGCCACAAGAAATAGTGATGGCTGTGGCAGAGGCCGGTGTCGAGGAGTCAGAGGGAGATGCGGAGGAGTGCATTCTTGGGGGCAAGCAAGAAAACAGCTTGGAAGAGATGAAGGGGGAGCTCTTTGACTCCTCGTTTATCTCAAACATCCCTGATAGCCAACCTGTCAGTAAGAAAAAGTTATATACGCTTGAACAAGTAAATGATTTTATGAAAGAAACAAAAGGGAAAAGGGGAGTACAAATAGAGAGTTTTTTTTTCCCCTGATTTAAGGTTATTTCTCCACTCTGCTCACGTTATCACAAGGAAAGCAACAACAGAAGAATTTGATCAGGCAAAATGTTATAGATTAAAAAAAAATGTTCAGAAAATTAAGAAGGATTTTAACAGTTGTTCAAAATCTCATGTTTAAAAATGGCTGTGTTTTATGCAACTTCTTTACTTACTTGTTTTAGTCTGTTTTTTTTAGCCATGATGGAAAAGTGCATTTTTGTTTCTTTTAATCTAAACAGATGTAGACAGTCTTTTAAGAGGGCACAGCTAGTAGAGTTTTTAGAGCAGAAGCAGGCGGGGGTGTTTCTGTAGGAAACGCACTCTGATCAGGAGAATGTGGAGGCGTGGCAAACGGACTGGAAGGGGTTGGGCGTGATGAGTCACAGCACTAGTACTAGTGCAGGGGTAGCCGTGCTATTTAAAACCAGCCTAGGGACAGTTTTACTAGATATGGAAGAAATAGAGAAAGGGAGGATAATAAAAGTAAGAGCTAGGCTGGGCAGTACAGTGTATGCTTTTATTAATATCTATGCCCCATTAGAGGGGGGTAATGAATTTTATTTTTTAAGAAATTAAAGCAAGCTCTTTTTAATATTAATAATAACAATGTGGTGGTATTAGGAGGAGATTTTAATTGTACTGTTAATTTTAATATTGATATAAATAATGACAAACCACATCCTCAGTCCTCCAGAGAGTGGCTGCAATGTTAGAGTCCAGTAAGCTGGTTGACATTTGGAGATGCCTGCACCCCGGTCTCAATATCACACAAACTGTATATATATATAGAGTGCGACTAGACCGGTTTTATACTTCTAAAAATTATTTAAACAACAATTCAAACTTTTTTGGACAATTTGGAAAAAAGAAAAAAACACAATATAAAGATTTAAGACAGTGGTGGGACATTGACAAAATACAAATAAAATGTTTTTGTCAACGATATACTATAAATGCAACCAGGTCACTGAACACAGCCGTGAGAGAACTGGAGTCAAAAATTCTCCTAGAGGAAAGTTTAAATTCAGAGTTTAAAGAACAGACCCTGGAGAACCTAAAAGAGCAGAAACTCGCGCTGGGGAGCTTGCTGGAGGAAAGGGTGAAGGAGAATATTGTGCGTTCCAGATTTATGGAGTTGAGAGACATGGATGCCCCCATTAGTTTCTTCTTCAACCTGGAAAGGAAGAGAGTGGACAATAGACAGCTGTGCTGTATCAGGACTGCTGGTGGGAAAGAATAGCACACTCGGGAGGAAATCAGCAGAGAGGCGGTGCGTTTTTACAAGGAACTTTATAATAAAGAACTGTGCAACCTAGAGGACACTGAGCAGCTGCTCCCAGGGTTACCCAGCCTCAGTGAGGAAGAGCAGATTCAGCTGGATGCATCGCTGACTCACCAGGAGATGACTGCCGCTGTCAAGCAGCTCTTGTAATATGTCATATTGTATATCGGGTCGCTCTATTTTTGATAACTTGTTTTTATTAGGGATTTTTTATCTGTAAATGATATTTGTGATTTTAATGTAGGAATGGTTTCCCCGGATTAAGTGAAGGCTTTCAATAGAGTCGACCACACCTACCTTTTTAAAACACTGGAGGCCTTCGGGTTCAGCCCTGGTTTTATCTTTTATATTCTGCTTTTATATTCCAACATTTTTAGTATTTTAAAGATCAACAATGGG